>NC_090224.1:21230000-21360000 GCF_024489055.1 Chanodichthys erythropterus
AATGTCACAATCAAACTAACAGAACAATAAACACAGATGTTCACTGGAAGGTTTATAATTTGTGATGAAAATGAATCGTTAAAATGCACAATATGCATGCATTAAACCCCATGATCATTTTCAAGTGTCAGTAATATTGTGACATTTAAAGTTGTGAGGCGCAGCTCACTTTTCATCGCAAAATCAAATGAATCAATAAGAGAGATGTTTGATATTATCATGCAATTTGCAAGAACATGAAGCCAGTTTTTGCAGGACCATTTATATTATAGTGTTGTGACATTATTTACAACACAGTTAAGCACATTTCCCCTCCAAATTCGTATTATCATAATGCAAAAAGATTATTTAAAGTGTAAAGTATCCATATATAATTGTAGTATTTGTTGTACTCACTTTAATGTACGCTAATTTATATTTTTGGGCATAATCCGGGCATTTTCATAGGGGAAACACGAACACCTTTCTGTCAAGAGAAGCTCATGAGCGAGTTTTGTCATGTGAACGCGCAAAATCGTATTATCTTTATGCAAAACACCAATGAGAGATTATTCAAAGTGTAAAGTATCCATACATCATGGTAGTATTTTTTCTACTGACATTAATGTATGCTAATTTACATTTTTTTAAAAGTTGATGCACTGGAGGAAAAATATGTTTTTAAAAACGTTTGACTTAAACATTCCATGTTTAATTCAGTGTTTCTTTGTAATTATTTGTGAAATTTACTAGCAATTTCTGAGTGAAAACTGTAAATCCTGTACTCTAAAAATAAAAAATGCTGGGTTGTTTCAACCCAAATTTGTGTAAAAAAATGGACAAACCCAACCATTGGGTTATATTTTTTAAATATAACCCAACCCAATGGTTTGGTTGGGTTGGGTTGGTCCATATTTGAAACATCCCAGCATTTTTTAGAGTGAATTTCTCTCAGTAGCCTATGGGAATTAAAAAAAAAAACATTCAGAAGCAATTGATTTGGGGTGAAAATCAACCTGTTTTTTTGTTTGTTTTTGTTTTTCATGAGATGCATTCACCACTCTAAAAATTCTGGGTTAAAAATAAGCCAAGTTGGGTTGAAAATGGACAAACCCAGCAATTGGGTTGTTTTAATCCAGCGGTTGGGTTAAATGTTTGACTCAATCTGCTGGGTAGTTCTATATAACCCAACTACTGATTAAAAATGACTATATTGCTTGCTTAAAATCAACCCAAAATATGTTGGAAATTAACATTTATTAATATGTTTAATATCTGAACAATTATTAATAAGTTTAATGAATAATAATTAAACAATAAACATTTATTAAATTCCTGTTCACCTTCTGATTATTATTGTTGCATGTAGTAATTACATCAGATTTTTAATTTCCAACCTATTTTGGGTTCGTTTTAAGCTAGAAATACAGCAATTTTTAATCAAAAGTTGAGTTAAATAAAACTACCCAGCAGGTTGGGTCAAACACGCTGGGTTAAAATAACCCAATCTCTGAGTTTGTCCATTTTCAACCCAACTTGGGTTGTTTTTAACCCGCCATATTTTTTAGAGTGACATTTTTCCATTTGCAAATATACACATACCACAATATAATCTCACATTTTCCCTATTTTTGGTGAAAGCAAAATCTTTAACCTGCAACATGTAACCCTGATGTTCTGAATGGCACACATTCAAACGTCCCGCTCAGAGTCGAGCTGCGTAGTTGATGCACAGCGTGTGATCGCGAACGTCCCCCCAGCCTCCGTTTTTCATGTGAGGTTGATGCTCCACCGGCCCGTGGTCCGTCACTGTCAGTATGGAAGGGAAAAGCGCAGACTGTGCCTCTTTGAGTGCGGCATCCACCCTTTCCTGAGCCATCTCCGGCCGGCAATCCTCCTTCTGATGCAGGCCGCAGTCGCCCGTGTGAAGAACCCGGCTTCCACGAGCCACCAGAACCTTGAGGGCTTTCGAGACGCACGTACCGGACAAGTTCTGGAGGGTCCAGTCCCAGTTATAATCATCATAGGTGCAGAACGCGTTGTTGCATCCCATCAGTTTGTAGTAGAGCTCTCTGGAGATTCCCATTCCGATGTTATGCTTGGTGGACAGCCATCCTGCCGTCTCTGTTTTGCCAGAAAGCTCGTGAAATCCTGATAAACCATTGTGGTTGCCCAGTGCGAGGACGTCGCAGTCCCCACAGCTGATTTTCTTTACCTCGATCATTGACTTTAAGTATTTGTGGAAATCTGGGAGAAGGTAGTTGTCTTCCTCGATGAACACGATGTATCCGTTGTATCCGCGAAGAACCTGCACTCGCTCAAACACAAAATGCAGCTTCCACCACCAATGGTGTTTGGTTTGAGTGATGGACGCTTCCCTGTAGTGTCCGTACGAATCCGGGTGTTCTGCGTTCAAACATCCCTTTTTAATGGCGTCCTCCTTTGAAATGTCTCTCGGACAATCTCTCGGATCTTGTCCTGGGAATTCGTTTGGATACAGCTGGATGCTGTAGGGGAAGTAGATCTGGAGGACCCTACAGAAGGTGATTCCCTTGACCATGTTGGAAATTTCCTCTGAGAAGTAGTCATGGCTGAATATCAAGAGTGTGTTTTGTACTCCATCGACTTTTTCCAGGGACTGTATGAGCATTTTGAGGTACGCCGGTCGATTGTGGACTTGCACGACGACCACCGCCTCCGGCTCCAATGGAAATTTGTCTCCGTTCTGAATGATCTGCCTGTAGTTGCTGTCATAGATGGACTTTCTCATATTCTGGATGGTGCCAAACTCAAATTTACCCATTACAGCAGTCTGTGTGCTGTCTTTCTCAGTCATATCCACGTTTGCATCATCTTTAGTCCGTCTTATGGAATAAAACAACATTATAAACACAACTAAAATGACGAGGAACACAATAAAGTTCTTCTTCAACAACCGGAATCTCATTTTCAATGTCAAAGCACCATGGAAACCTCATGTACTGCTGTTACACGTCTGTTGTGGGCATAATCCGGGCATTTTCACAGGTGAAACACGAACATCGTTCTGTCAAGAGAAGTTCATGAGTGAGTTTTGTCTTGTGAACGCGCTAAATAAGTGCGCGATTGATCAAGCGAAGTGCGCGATGATGATCATTTGTTGTAAATGTCGTTATTTGTAAAGCGAGAGCTACTCACCCAGATAAAGTGTCATGTGCAACAAAGTTGGAAACAGGAAGAGAAAGTGATCTGAGAATGAGGAGGTCTCTCTAGCGCTGACGTGTGCTTACAGTCAACAGGAACACGAGATCGCTCCTCCTCACTCCCTCACAAGACTCTGTCATGAAACACATCACACACTTAAGATATGTTTTATACTATCTGTCAATAGATCTGCTAATATAGCCTATTATGCATTCATTAAAGGATATATTCATTGTTATATACTTTTTATGTTTTACATTTATTGATCTTTCATTTATACATTGTGTGTGTGTGATATTTTTTGTCACATTTAGATATATATAATATTTAATGGTCATTGGTGTAATTGTATATATGTATATCAATGATTTTTGTTAATATAGCTTATTATGCATTCATTAAAGGATATATTAATTGTTATACTATTTTTTATATATATATATATATATATATATATATATATATATATATATATATATATATATATATATATAAAACAAAATGCATACTTGTTATTTTTTATTTACATTTATTCATCTTTCATTTATATATTATTACTTGCATCATTAGTATTTTATATAAACAAATAAATAAATTGTGTATGTATATATGTATATATATATATATATATATATATATATATATGTATATATATATATATATATATAGATATGTGTGTGTGTGTGTGTGTAAAATATTTATATATATTAAATATAATATTTAATGGTCATTGGTGGTCATATATATAGAGATTCATTTTTAATATATCAATAATATCTGTTGATATAGCCTATCAGGCATTCATTAAAGGATATATTAATTGTTATACTATTATTTACAATTTTTTTTAAATATTATTATTAATATATATATATATATATATAATAAAATGCATACTTATTCATTTATATATTACTTGCATCATTAGTATTATATATAGGCTATATATAATATAATTATATTATGTATTATATATATATATATATATTTGTTCATGTGTGATTAGAATTTTTTAGTCACATTTAGATATTAATATTTAATTGTCATTGGTATAACTGTTGGTCATAATATATAGAGAAATGTGTGTTTACAGTTAAAGACAATTAAATGAATATATACAAATAAAAATATTTTTTAAAAGGACGTCTTAATCTTAATTTTCATATCAAAGTAGTTTCCCCCTTTGCATTTTTCATATAAAATGTATAATTAAAAATAAGTCACATAGAAAACACACAGAAACAGCCTTTCAAACACCAATGCCTGGATAAATTTAAATAAGTGAATGTGTGTGTGTGTGTGTGTGTGTGTGTGTGTGTGTGTGTGTGTGTGTGTGTGTGTGGATAGGACTCTATCAGATGTTCTGCAACCTTTACATGACAAAAGATAAAAACACAAAGCACCTTTTGTGTCCAGACATACAGAAACCAGGTGTTTTGCAGTCACGAAAGACTCGTGTTAAAGTTGTGAAACCAGCCTTGCAGCTCTTTTGATTATTCAAATCACCTCTAGATGGCAAAAGAAGAGCATCATATTATATGTTAAACCCACTGCTTACATCATTTCTCTTTCAGAAAAACCAGAACTCATGTAACCCAATAGCTTTGCTTGACATAAATGACTGTATCAGTGTGATTTAATCATGTTGTCACTGAGCAGGGAACCAACAGCCAATCAGGTGTTGAGTTTCAAAAAATAACACTCATAGTGATAACAGATAATACTGAATGCATTTGAATGATGGAGGACCAAGATGTGCAATTATACTTAACGTATAGATTAAGTGTGTAATTTTCCTGCAACTAACTAATTGAAATCTGTTTAAATTAAAAATATTAAAAATATCGACTGACTCCCCCTATTGGCAAAGTACTCATAATGCACAGAACTGTCATGCTTCAGATGAATAAATTCAATTGACAATTCAGTGTATATACAGTAACAGAGTGTTTTGGACAAGAATAATCAAATATAAAATACTTTGCATAAGGATGACTTAATATTTGCAATGATCCGGTCAAAGTTATGTAGGCCAATAACTAACAGGATAATTCATATGAAGTGGTTTCGCCCATTAAACCAACAAACTGAGGTCTAGCTGAGGTTTATTTAATTATCGGGTGGAACTGCAGTTCTTAAAAACATTCACTAATTAAACTTAATTACACAGAGTTCCCAGGATGTTCATGGCCTTAAAACAAAGGTCATACTGTTATGGTGCAACAGGCCTCAGTTTAATTTGATTGCAAGGCTTTAGCACCGTCTCTGGACATGTGATGGAGCGGTCAGAGACAGGCACAAGCTTTTTCCAACAGTCAAAGAAAAAGCTTCCTTTAGCCTTGAGATTTTATTAAAAAGACTTTTTACTTCATCGAAATGGTACAAAACTTGGAAAGGTTTTGCCATTTGCAATGTGAACACACACACAAATCATGGACATGCTTCAAAAAGGTTAAATGGTTATAAAAAAAAATAAATAGTCACACTGTTCGCGGTCAAAAATGAACGCATTGGAAATTAATGGGAAACTAATTTCACCTAGAGGAATCGTTCGGTACTGCGCCCAAACTAAATCTTACTAAAAGCTAATTTTTTGAGATATCAACTTCAAATTTGGAACACAATTTTTATTTATGGCTTTATTTATGGCAAAAAGTATTTTTGTGCATTTTTCATAACAAGAAATGTAAAATTCTATAGCCTAACTTTTTATAAGTTCACCTTTTAAAACTTTTTTTACTTCAGCAATAATCTGCTGAGTGTTGTCTTTAAAAAGAGTTCAAACTTTCAAGATTTATGACAGTTTAAGTTGCTCAAAAAGTGAATAAATGGATTATAACTACTGCATAAATATAACTTAGTTCCCTAAAATCCCATTTTTTGACCGACATGCGGAGAGCACCAGAGGGTTAAGGGAACTTTGTTTCACATATATCTGATCTTTTGCAATGACTTCTTTTAAATAGTGTACAAAGGGTCAGAATGACATTAAACCATTTCGGACTTCTACAAAAGAGGAAATTTTGTGACTTTCTGTAATAAAACAGTTTGTACTTGCATGCTTTCTGAGGAAACCCAATGCAGAACTAATTGATTGTAAAGCATCGACACACATCAGCTTGTTGTGCAATAAAACCACATACACATTTCATTTTGTGAATATTCTGCATCTGCTGCTAAAACTCACTCTTAGTAAAAAGGTTCAGTGAACTCCAGGGTTCTTGACTCAATTTTAAAGAATCCTTAATGTCAAAAATGTTCTATATATGAAGAAATGATTGCATAATACTGTTTAATGTTTTGTTTTGATATTTTTTTCTATTGATAAAGTGTTTACAAGCTGATTCATAACATTTAATTAAAATTAAAAAATTAATTAGGCCTGATTATAGACTCTAAAAAACATTGGGTCAAAAACAACCCAAAGGCTGGGTAAATATAGGAACACGCGATGGCCTAATTTTACCCTGCAAATTGAGTTGATTCATTTTTACTATAATAGTTTTTTTTTTCTCTTTTTTTAACTTCATACATGAATGAATGTTTACGGATTAACTTAAATCCCATCAACTTTTTTTTTAAATACTGGTTTGCATGATTCCTTTCTATAATATTTTCGATTATATTTTACAGTAGGCTATTTTATATTATTATATATTATAATTACTATTTTATATTATTATATATATTTATATTGTTTTCTTAAATACATATATTTAAGCTCATTTAACAAATATTAGAAGTAAAAATTAAACATTTGGAAATCAAGTGTAATTGACTAGTCTCCGTTGTCCTTTTCCACCGTAACGGCGCTGGATCTCGTGCCGGAAATGAGTCGCGTTCGGCGGGGGAACTGATAACTTCAGACCGCCGCCTGAGTTTCACTCGTAGCCGACAAACGCTGTGACTGACTCCATAACCTGTCCATAAATAATCAGTGTAAAAGTCTGAGAACATATTTTAACATACATATTTTAACATAACTATTCTGTATATTTTGGAATAAAATCATAAAATGTTATGCAAGCATCAGGCATTTCCATTACGTGCAAAAACAGACACGACACTTCGCGCCCCTGTGTGTTGCTTTGCATACAATTAAACGATATACAGAACAATTTTTAGATAAAATAAAATGTACACAAACCTGTATTTTACCAAAGACATGCACCATTTTGACGGAGCCTGAAGAGGTCGCAAATAATTAACTCAACCCCTGGGTTGTTGCGTCTGACCCAGGGTCTGGTTAACACAAAAACTACCCAAACACTGAAAAGTAACCCCCAAAAATGACCCAAAAGGCTTGGATAGAGATTTTTTAGAGTGTATGAACCACTGAAAGGTTCTAAATATGAACCCTTTCTTCTAAGATGTGTTGGTAAGTGATGAAAAGAACAGTTGGGTTTTATTGGATCATTGACATTTATTTAATCACTGATTTGAGTGCTGAAATCAACACCTATAAACTTTGAAAAGATGGATTGATTCTGGTTGGAATTGAAGCCTAATATCCAAATTCATGTTCTGCCAAAGACTGTTTTATTGCCGCAGTCCACACACAGCACGTTTAACTCTCAAACAAGCTCATTTGTTTTTCTCAAACTTGCACAACTGGCGTTATCTTATCTCATTAGAGCTCACCTGTTTTTTTTTTTTCTCTTTCAGACTGTCTAGTCCATACATTAGTCTATATTTTCATAACGATTAACATTCTGTTTACAGCAATGTGAAACAATGGTGCAGATAGCTCCAAAACTGATAATAGATTTTATTGTTTCCTCCAGATAGAAACAGATTGTCTTTCCAAAACAGGTCTTTGGAGGGGATGTGATCTCTGCTCGCCAGGGTTCAGTCTTCTAATTTATGCTCAGATCTGATTTTTCACATAGTCTTGTGGCCAATGTGAGATTCGAGTGTGAATTGGTTGTAGTCCATGGACCGTATTCACAAAACATTTTATCGTCCCACTGAGAGTTATCCTAAATTTGCAGTAAAAGTTCTTAGTCAAGAGTTTCCTCTTAAAAACTATTCACAAAGCTGCTGAGATAAACTTTTACTTATAAACAGAAGTCTTAAAGAATTAGTTCTCTTGCAAATCAAATTTCCTGATAATTTACTGACCTCCATGTCATCCAAGATGTCTATCTTTCTTCAGTCGAAAATAAATGAAAGTTTTTGATGAAAACATTCCAGGATTTTTCACCCTTTGGGTGGTTGACATGTAAGCCTGAAAAACATTTTTTTTTTTTTTACTTCAAATATTAGTCCAAAAAAAATATTGAGTTGTGTTGTACTGACTCTTGAATTTCCAGATTTTGTATTGGAAATTGGATTTATTCATTGCATTTGTGCCTAAAATTGTTATATGATGTGACATAAAAGATATTCTATATAAAATGAAAATGAGATACACTCTCCCTTAAGTAACTAACTTCACCATAAATCTTTATCATTAATATCTTTTTTTTGGTGCAGATCCATTAGATTTTGTATTATTTTTCTAAATCATCATGCAAAGTAAGACATCTCTGTTCAGCCTTTCCAGATATTTTAGATTAATTCTGACAAATTAATTCTATAAATCTAACAAAATGCTTGTAACTATTTCTCTTATGATTTTTAACTTAAAAAGTCTTTTTATTGTCAGAATTCAGAGTGTCACACCAAGTCACACTATATGATGTGTCAATGCAAAAAAGTGTATTTTATATGTATTCAACATTCAATGAATTCAATTAACATTAATAGGACTGAAAATCATCAAACATACTAACAACATTTTAAAACTGTATTTATGAAACTCAGAAATATGAGTAAATCAAACACCATCTCATGTCAAGAAACATTTAAAAAAAAGAGGACAGTGTGTTGTAACAACAATTATAATTGTTAAACAATAAAAAATACTATCAATTTACAATTAATCGAAGGTTTTAGATTGAAAATGTATAGACAGAGTATTAGTAATAAAGGATACTAACAGAATAATAACGGATAATAACAGATTGACATCGGATCTTTAAACATGGAAGATGAAAAGCCGAAAACATTTCAGACCATATTATACTTGAGCCAGTCAATCTGAGATGCTTCATGAGATGGAGGGGTCATAATAGCATTCACTTCTTGTTTTTTGTTCTTTTTCTGTATTTCTTTCATGCATCCGTTCAGATCTCTCTCTTGTCTTGAAGGAGGAAGGGAATGCACACTGAATGCCCCGAGTTTTCCTCTTTGTTTCTTCTCTTTATACCTGTTAATGAAAAATATATAACGATTAAGATTTTTTTTAACCGTTAATTTCAGGTTCACCATCTTAATAATCGTATCCTGTGTTGAAGTTACACTATATGCAGGTTGTGGCCTAGACTTTTATTTTTCCCTATAGTAGGTGTCTGTTCTGTGTGAACTGGCATGATCTCTTTACTTTTCCTCCTTTCCCTCAGGACCTCCTCTTTCCTTGCATAGTCAGCATTGAGTATTTTTCTGTCATCTCTTTACTTTACATTTCCGCCTGAGACAAAAAATTGCATCTTTTAATATGCAAAGTATGGCAGACATGGTGAAACATGGTTAAATTAAGTTTAAACCTGAAAAGCAATACATTAAAGGGTTAGTTCACCCAAAAATGAAAATTCTGCACTGTAAAAAATGGCCGTGATTTTAACAGTAAAAGACTGTAAAAATGCTGCGGTGAAAAACTGTCAATTGGTTTAGAGAAAGTTTCCGTACTATATACGTAATAACTGTAATTGATCTAACGGTACATTTAATGTAATTTTACAGTAAAATACCATTACATTCACAGTTTTTGGAAGTGAAAAATAATAAAATTTAAATTCCCACAATTCCCTGCGTGACACTTCACATTTGATATATTTTCGTTGAAATAACTCTGTTTCTAGTTTTTCTCATTTTTTTCTAATCAGTTATGTACATTAAGGTTTTATGTTACATCTAATGTTGTTAAATTAATGTTTATTGCATTTTTAAAATTTCTTGCATGTTACCATGATGGTGTTTAGTGTGTGTGTGAATGACACTGTGTGAACCTTCTATATATTAGTTTTGTCCTTCTCAGCTTGTGGAAAATCTGCTTGTGATGAACTTTGATTCATCATGTGACTCTTATCACCACTGTGTTTGGTGACTGTCAGTGTATTATAAAGGTACAAAACAGATATTAGTACTTCATTAGGTTGGTAAATTAACATTATATCAGTTAATGAAATACGTTATTTTACCTTAAATTTAACAGATTTTTTTTTACTTTGCTACTGTATTTTTTACGGTAAAGTTCTGGCAACCCCATCTGCCGTTTTTTTACCGTAAATTTTACTGGGATTTTTTTTACAGTGTGTCATTAATTACTCCCTCATGTTGTCATCTTCAGAACACAAATTAAGATATTTTTGATGAAATCTGATGGCTCAGTGCATTGCCAGCAAAATTATTAACACTGTCCGATGCCCAGAAAGACAGTAAAACAGTTCATGTGACTACAGTGGTTCAACCTTAATGTTATGAAGTGACGAGAATACTTTTTGTGCGCCAAAAAACGACTTTTCAACAATATCTAGTGATGGGCGAAAGCTTCTGAGATTTACAAATCTTTTGTGTTGAAACAGTGATTCGGATCGCGTATCAAACTGCTAAACTGCTGAAATCATGCGACTTTGGTACTCTGAACCATTGATTCGATTCGTGAAGTATTCTCATCGCTTCATAACATTAAGGTTGAACCACTGTAGTCACATGAACTGTTTTAAATATGTTTTTAGTACCTTTCTGGATCTTGAGAGGTTCAGTGACATTGCTGGCAATAAAGGCATCACTGAGCCATCAGATTTTATCAAAAATACCTTAATTTGCATTACGAAGATTAATTAAGGTCTTACAGGTGTGGAACGAAATAAGGGTGAGTAATAAATGATATCATTTACATTTTTGGGTGAACTAACCCTTTAATAGTATGGGTAATTTAATGTTCACCATTAAATTCTTTTGATTATTTATTTATCATAAAAAAAGGTGTATGTAATATTGCGTGACAAATGTATCATATGGTGTGACTTGGAAAAACAGTCACACCATATGACGTTTTGTTCAGTTAAGATAATCTCTTGGTTAACTAAAATCAGCTACTTAGCATGTAAACAGCCACATGGCAGCAATGATTTTTAAGAATTAATAAGCAAAACTAAATTTTTTTTTCATTTTTATGTAAATAATATCACACCATAAGACACAAAACATTGAATACTAATGAGCAAATCAGATACAGAGCTTTTTAATTAAACATCAAAAAGTCAGAACTCACCTCATGACCTTCCAAACCACTCCAGAGATGACACTGTAGGCGTTTCTCAATGTCAAGGATACTTCGTTGGCAGGCCACTTCCTTCAGAGGCTAGGCGAGGCTCCTCTTTAGCATTCGGAGAACATGTAAATGGAACAGACTAGCAAGTGCACGTCATTACCCCCAGGTAAACAGCTGCTTGTTTTCTACACGGAGACGTATGAATGCCTCCGTTTGTTCCTTGGTCCCTGTTTAAGACGAGAAAGCTATGAATAACGCTGTGAATGGTATAAATGGTATAATATTAATGTTAAATCACTTTGGACAACTTAACTAGTTATTTATAAAAGAAATCAAGCTAACAATTGTTAAATGACGGTCCGGTTCAGTTAGCCATCAATAACGTAATTTGTATTTGTATAATTTATAATGGCTGTTACTCAATTCCAAGAACGCAGAGAACGGACTTGCGTTCTCGTGGAGTCCGGTCTTGCCAGGCGACCTTGAAAGAACGATCTCGGAAGGACGCGAGGACGCATCATTTGAGAATTGAGATGCGCTGCGAACTTGTTGCTCAACTGACCGTCCCAGCATAAGTGGCTAATGCACAATAAATACAACATAACATCACAAACAATTGTCATAACCTTTTAAAAAAATTATTTCATATTATTATAGACATTGCTTTCGTATAATTTTATATCTTTTTATTTCACCGCATGTATTTATGAAAATGAGTAGCCTTTGACTGTTATGCTTTGTCAATGTTAAGATTATTTTTTATATGCCAATAAAAATACAGCAGGCTTTCTTCAAGTTATCATTTTATTAAAATTAAGCAAAACAAATGGTTTACTTTCACGAGCCGACACGTATTTGTAGCTGGAATCTCACGAGAACTTCAAAGCTTACAGGCTTCCGTACGTTGACCGCCACAGCGTCTTCTGGGATTTTTAACGGTTCGATTCGCTCAAGTTTGCATTCGATGCATCCTCGATATCAAGAACACATCCGGGTACTTTCATGCGTCCTCCGTTCTTAAGTATTGGAACGAACTTCGACGGTTGATGATGACGTAGAGCAAGAACACAAGGACGCAAGATCGCTGAAGAACGCTGATTGAGAAACAGCCAATATCAATACGGTAGTAATTTGTACTGGCATTTAAACGTTAAACTTTATTTATCTGACAATTTTACTACAGTTTTAAAAATGTTTGGTAACGTAAATATACTTACATTTGAAAGCATATTGCCCGCTAACGTCCAACATTTTTTAAAGTTTTTTTGAACAAGATCGCAAAGCTGCGCGCATAGGATTGTGGGTGATTTGAGAGCGCGAAGAGCGCGAAGCCTACACATATGCATCCTTTCCTGTGTATGGGATATTTTTCGAACGAAGGACTCAGTCCTTGTTTGCAATTATGAGGATCCTCGACATTGGAACAATCCTTCGACGGATGTCGATGACATAGCATCCTTGAAATTCTGGCTTCCGAGGATCCTTCCATTGGCCCTGTCCCAAATGGCACACTCCGGACTTGTGGACTTCCTCAGAGTCCACACTTTGGTGACGTCATGTAGTGCAGACCTATAGGGCCCTTGGCGTGAGTCCACGAGGGCGCATTGAGAGGTATTTTTGGGACAGACTCGATCGTCACGCCGGAAATAACGGTCTGGTTGTTTTTTGACAGGAGCTGCAGGTTCGGGGATAATATTTAGCATCGAGAACAGGTTTCTTTTCTTTTTTTAAAATATTATCTCCATGTCAACTACACAGCCTGCTTTTGCTTATGCCACTTGGGCATTAGACAATATATACATGCTTATTTAAAAAATGTATACAGTTGTAATAATACATATAATGTTCCATTTGAACTAAGATTACAATTTTAACACATAATTAACATGTGCGTCAGTTTCAGATGAATTTACAGGTTTAATTATAAATACTAGGTTTATATATGACTCAGTAAAGCCCTGACATTCAGTTCTATTTATTTAATGAATCGTAATGCGATTGTATTATTAAACGTGCTATTATTATGTTTGAGATATCAACCACTGGTCGATAACCATAATGTTTGTATTAACCGTAGGTAACAACTGGTAAAATGTACACCTGGGTCATAAAAAACGTAATAATACCTACACTTAAATATTTTCTTCTCAGCCATATGTCATCAATTGCTCCTCCCATCCGTTGTCTGATTGGCATTTCGCAAGGATTTCTGGGTAGTTAAAGTGTGCGGAGCCTGCAACTATGCGGCCTTCGCGGAAGACCGCTTCAAGGGTACAAAGGGGGCGCTGCTGAGCACACTCCAGAGCATTAAAATGCTGAATGGGACGGCCTACGGACTCGTAGACTCGGCGAGCATGCGCAATTTAAGTCCACGAGACCGAAAGTCCACATGAAGTGCGCCATTTGGGACAGGGCCTTCGAGAAACGCCTTGTAACTTCCTGGTTGATTTTGGACCTCTTCATCATAATGATGTCCAAATTATTGCCTGTTCAAAATATAGAATGTAATGTCACGCCATATGACGCCCATTTCATGGACAAAATGTATTTGCCCAGAACTTGCTTAAAAATCATGTTCAGACATCAACACTTTCTGTGTCCATTAAAAATGCATAATTCTGTTACTTAATGTGTAAATCTATCAATTAATACTTTGCTAAGATATATTGTTATATTAGTAAGGTCACACATAGCATATGGACAGTCACACCATGACAATTTTGATGTTTAAATAAAAAATTTAAGTATAGTTCTGTATCAAAGATTATAGAATAGAGGGTATGCAACGACGTCACTTTCCCGCAGAAAACGCGCTCCCTCAGCTGGACTGAGTGGCAAAAGAACCTGCTGCATGACTGGATTTAATAGAGGAAACTGCGAAAACGCGACTAAAACTAACGAATTATACTAAAGGTTGGACTCGAAAGTTTTCTTTATGACATGTCAAATAAACCTAATCCATGGATATTGACATGCAGCAGGAATCGTGTTTCCTGACATTTATATGTGCCTGATTTCGACGGTGGGGAAATACATAAAGCAAATCTGCCTGTGAATATTTTATATAACTCCAATATCGGTAGGTCTAAATCCGCGTAATCATTTGGGGGGGTTGTGTTGTTATGACGGTTTGGCTTGATTGACAAACGCTAACGTTCGGGCCTGATTTATATACCATCGACCTGTCCTAAAACGTTAGCACGCTTTGATCGATGGTTTGGAGATCACGTGTTTCTCCGTTCGAGAGCGCATTTCCTGTTCACATCCGCGACAAAACAGTTGATTATTTACGAACGAAAGCTCACAGAAACGTGAAAATGGACTCATTTGAAAGAAAATATCCTAAGCTAAAAGATGATATAGTGTGACTAATTGCAGCAGCCCTTAAGCCGGGCACACATTTAACGATTGTAAGCCCGATTATGAATGTAATTTGATACGTACGACTGATCATGTCCAATCACGAGCCAGTTGCATTTGTCTAAAGATTCTAGTCTTAGAATTTTAGAAACATTCATTGCCAGTCCTCCTCACAGAGATTCTTCTCAAATTTGATAATTCCCACTTCTGAAGTAGTGCTTGCGAGCAATTTCGCGTTCATTTTTTTTCAAGTAAAGTCATCTTTACAATAGCGCTGAGAGCACGTGAAGGCAGCATAATATTTGCGACTGATGACGTCTCTGTTTCCTTGGAGACTGTGTCAGGCGATTGTTAACAAGCGGCGAAATGGCGTCAAAAAAACTTTGCAACATAAAAACACATTGGACAACCAGTATGGAAGAAAAACTGATTGAACTCTGGCAAGAGTACGAATGTCTATACATATCTTCGAAGGAATACCATAATAGATAAGGAAAGAAGCTGGGCTGCTATTGCGGAAGCTTTGAACGTGTCAGGTACAGGGCCGGATTATCCATAGACGGGATTGAGCGAGTGTCCTGGGGCACCAGCCAATAGGGGGGCAACAAGTGATAAAGATAATGATTAGACTTTTTATTTTTAATCATGTTTTGTATATATATTATTTATCTGGAAAGATACGGATACAAAATTAACAGTTAATGATACAATATATACAGAGAGAATATAAAGAGCTCTGCCCCTTTGATCGCAAAAGTGAAAGTGCCCTTTGAGCATAGGGGTGGGACATGTCCTCACCACTTTTTGAAACATCTCGCGGCATCTCGCGTATATCTAATACAAAGAAACACATCTAGTTGATTATCAATTTGTGTTAATTACAGGCGATCTGGCACTGGGATCAGGGCCGGGTCTAGGGGGGGGCTAGGAGGGGTAATGCCTATTATTTGATGTGATAACACCTTTCAGAATCTGCAAAATATCAATAATTTAAAAAATAAATAAGTGAGATCAAAATTTTTTATTTTTTTTGGCACTGCAACAAAAATGTATTATTATGAGATGTTTACATATAGTCCACAATATATAATAAAACACGAAAAAGGAAAGAATCATGCAACCAGGTCTTCTAATGGTTTAAATTTCTTCAATGAACCAAGTTGTCTTCTTCCACTTTTAAATTTTACCATTCTTAAAGATTTAGAGTAAATCCAAAATTCTTTCTGCAAAACAGAAAACAATGGCTTTGTTTTAAGGAACTTACAGTAAATTAATATAACATGAATATAACATTTTCCCAAAATGAAAATATTGTTCAGTAGAATGTGTTCATCTTCCATTATTATACCAAAAGTTATGTAATATTTAGAAAATAAGTAATCAAATTAATTGTAATTTTAAGCCATTCGTATCTTAGACCAAAAGTCTTTAAACAGTCCAATTAAACAGTTGTACTAACTAAATAGTCAAAAAACAAATGTTTCAATTTCAGAATTATAGAAAGTACTTTTGTGATTAGCTAAAATTAAATTTGAAGCGGTTATTAATCGGAAAAATCTAAAACATGGAGGAAACTGTTTAGTAGTTAAAAGGGGGTAGGGGGATCATAAACCTATGAATCATAAATCATATTATACTGCCCCACCAAGTTTTCGAAATGCCCCCCCAGTCTGACTGGGATGTGTTGTTTTTGAAATCATGTTGAGTGCTCGTTGTCGCTGTTATCAGAGGCGCAACAGTGTTGCTTAACAACGGCCGACACCACCGGAGTGCAAGCTCTAAAAATAGATTAATTTAACAAAGTTACTCACCTCAAATTCTCTCTGTAGAGAACAAAGTCTATGTTGCCTCTCCAGCCAGGACCTCACCCATATCCTGCACGTTTTCCCTTTTTTTTTTGTTGTTATTTTCCGCACAAATATAGCTGCAGATGAAGAGCGCCAGCTGTTTGTTTACATCCATTTTCAAGATCCCGCGCACAGTTGCTTAGCAGCGGTCTCAATCGTAAACGTTTGTATTCTTCTCCGACTGTCAACGACCAACGGCGCCCCTGATATCAATGTTATATCGTCATATTGTCCAGCCTTAAAACATATATAATTTTATAGTATAGTTTTTGTCAGTGTTGTTTATTTAAAAACACCAAATTATGCTGAATATAAGATGGCAAATATTTAATTGATGAGTTGTCAACGTAATATATAACAATGCAATATATACGGTATGATTTTACCTCAAAATCCATCAATTTGACACAAAATGATAACTGCAGATCCATGTTTCTCTGCTGGAGTCCAGTTGTTTCTGTGAATTTCAGTGATCCATTTGCTTATTTTTCTGTTGCTTTCTGCAGTTTTTAAATATATACCTCAGATTTGGTGTCAAAGCTATTTGTACAGTCAATCAAAAAGCTCTTTCCCGTTTTGGAAGTGTTTTGTGCGTTTTTCCGCGACATTCACGCTGAAAACAAACGTTGCCGCTCAGTCTTTTGCCACTCAGTGGACGTGACCGCAGTCGTAACGGTCAACGGTGACGTCACGTGCATACCCTCTATAACACAAGATATGTCACTCGTATTGTTTTGAATGGGAGAAAGTGTAACGCGCAATATGGCGGAATAAGTCCCGCCTTCTAAATAAGAGCCAATCGCCGACTGGTAAAGTCATCGCGTCACTTCAGCGGCCGTTAGAATCACCGGTTTCTATAGAAACAGTCAGACGCGAGCCTCCGAAGAGACGCGCATTTAGGTCTGCGCATGCGCATTAGCTTGATCCAGTCTGAAAAATACAGTTTTTTTGTCATGATTCGAGCGTTTAGAAACTAAATTTATGAGCCGGTTGTTGTTAGATTTCATTGGTGATTTCAAATATGAAATTTAATCGTAAGGTTGGCAAACAGTTTTGGAGAATTTGATTTTTTCCCATTCAAAGAGATTGCATGATGCCCGAGAGGCGTTTCAAAGATGGCCGCCGAGTGAAACGACTTGTCTTAAAGGGACTTGTTGTATTTATACAACAACTAAAGCTATGGTATGCTGTTATAATATCTTGTCAGAGGAACAACATAAGAATATATATTTTTAACAAATACCCATTTTCATTAGTGTATGACATTATGGACAGGTAGAATTGTATGTCATGTCATCCACCCATCAACTTTTGCCTGCAGTCTGAATAATAGCAAGTACATTCTAACTTAGTCTACTAATACTCTAATGATAGTTGACATGTTGCATAAGTACTTATAGGTAGCAGAATGTCTAAAGGAAACCATTGAAATACAGTGCCATTGTTGCCAGCGTTTTATAAAAGCACCTCTAAATGTTCGTGCAAACTTTTGGCAGGACATTTTCAAAGCATGTCAGACAGGGGAGTATTGTTCACAGTTCTACAGATGGATTTGATTAAATCCTACTGAATATTAGATAATTTTTACTTTAGTGTCGACATCCATTATTCCTCTTTATAAGATTTTATTAAATAATAAAATGTTTTCTGATTGTTACATAATGCAGAATTAGTTTTCCCCTTTGCAATGTCCTTTGCTTTCACTTTTTTTGAGCTTTTAAACATTTTACAGCCAGTGTTTTGAACAGTGTTATTTTAGAGTTTTCATTCATATTTTGAATTAATTTTAATTTTAAAGTTTTAGCAATTTTGATGTGTCTTTTTGATGTTTTTATTTCAGTTTTAGTTATTTTATAACAAAAAGATATATATATATATATATATATATATATATATATATATATATATATGTTAGGGCTGTCAAATTATTACGATTAATAGTATACAAAATAAAAGTTTGAATTTGGCTAATATATGTGTGAGTACTGTGTGTAATTAATATGTATATATAAATACAAACACATTCATGTATATATTTGAGAAATATTTACAAGTATATGTATTTATGTATATTTCTATTTAATTTATATTATATATAAATAAAAAATATTTTGTACATAAATAACATATTTCTCTTAAATATATATATATATATATATATATATATATATATATATATATATATATATATATACATACACACACACACACACATATATATATATATATATATTAATTTGTGCGTATTTTTTTCAGTTCATGTTCAGTTTATTTCAAGTAGCAAACATGTTTTTGTTTTTTATGGTTTTGGTTTCAGTTAATAACCCTGTTTTGAACAAACTTTTCCTACATTTCCTGGCAGAAAAAAATTTCACATGTTCCAAAAAGAAAAAGAATAAAGACGCCAACACAAAAAAAAGTGCCAAATATTAGTCAAATATTTCATTGCAGTTGTGTGCTGTTTTGAGAAGCCAAGAAGATTTATAGACAACTTTGGCATTAATCTGATGGTTTCAGAGAGATGTGTGCAAACAGTTTACTAATCATCAAAATCAGAAGCAATAATGGACAGAAATGCAATACAGCCTTTAATGCATACAGTATATGGAACTAATATTATGTCCAGCTCATATGGTGAGACATTTGCAATTATTTATGTGTAATAAAGGATAGCAGGTTTAGCAATAGCAGTGTTTGAGGGGGTTTTCTTGGAGCACAGGAATCTGTGTCTTGCCACGAGAGGCCGAAACATCTGTTCTCAATCACAGCTCAGAAACAGCAGTATACATCAGCAAAGAAAACTGTGGGATGTGAAAACAAAAGGAAACACGGTTAAATCAGAGTGTATTCCCCAGGGTTGGGACATAAACTGATGAAGTACAAGTGTCAGAGGATGACCGTTGTCCATGTGCTTACGTAACAGGCTAATTACGTATCGCATGAAGCCACACTACGACAGCAACGACTGTCATCCGAGAGCATCAGTGTTGGCAATGCAGTGTTTGGGTGGAGATCACACTTGGTTGCCAGGTTACTACAAAAACAAAGAGTATTAAATAATAAGAATAATATGATGATGATGATGATGATGTCGCCACCACATTTTACGAAATCACGCTACACTCATTAGTAATGCACTAGTGAAATCATTTCATTACATTTGATACCACAACAAAAGGGCTCTGAAAGGAACTCATTACTTTATAGTGGAGACCGGGGTAAGTTGTCACACATTGCACCTTTTTCAAAGTATATAATGCAAGTTTTTTTTTTTTTTTTTTTTTTTTTGTGAAGACACAAAGTTTAAAGCCTTAAAAAACTAATGAACATTTGCACCATTGATGCTCAAGAAAAAAAGAGATTCAGTTTATTAAACACATTGACCCCTAAAGCGGGGCATGTTGTCACATGATGCAGTGGAACAGCAATTACACCATAAAACAATCAAAACAAAAAAACAGAAGTAAGCAAATACAAAAAGACCAAACCATTGTTATGCCTAACAGTGATTTTGTAACATTAAAAATATTACAAAAATGTATATTACATAATGCAATATAATTACATAATATATCTTGAAATTTTATAAAATTACAACATATAAAATCCTTTCCCCAACCTGACGTTTATTACAAAAGGCTTCTCTCCTGAAAACACAATTTATTGTATGCTAGGTTTCTAGAAATATTTCACAATAGTGGCATTTATTGACATTAATATTAATGCATTAGCTAACATAAACTAACATTGGGCAATATTTTTCATTTTCAGTGTTAGTTAATAAAAAAAAGAGTTCTTTAATGCATTATACAACCCGAATTCTGGAAATGTTGGGACATTTTTTAAATTTGAATAAAATGAAAACTAAAAGACTTTCAAATGACATGAGCCAATATTTTATTCACAATAGAACATAGATAACATGTGTTTAAAGGGAGAAATTTTACAATTTTATGCACAACATGAGCTCATTTGAATTTTGTTGCCTGCTACAGGTCTCAAAATAGTTGGGACGGGGACATGTTTAACATGGTATCTCCTCCTCTTTTCAAAACAGGAAGACATCTGGGCATCAAGGTTATGAGTTTCTGGAGTTTTGGTGTTGAAATGCCTGATATAGGTTTCCAATTGCTAAAGAGTTTGTGGTCATCTTTGATGCATTTTTCGTTTAATGATGCACCAGATGTTCTCTATAAGTGAAAGATCTGCACTGCAGGCAGGCCAATTCAGCTCCCGGACTCCTCTACGATGAAGCCATGCTAATAGCTGCAGTTTTGCATTGTCCTGCTGAAATACCCAAGGCCTTCCCTGAAATAAGCGTCGTCTGGAGGGGAGCATATGTTGCTCTAAAATCTGTATATACCTTTCACTTATGCACCCCCATACCATCAGAGATGCTGGCTTTTGAAGGACACGACACCGCTTCTGGACTATGTTCACATATGGCTTCCTTTTTTCATGATAGAGCTTTAGTTGGCATCTGCAGATGGCACGGCGGATTGTGTTTACCGACAGTGGTTTAGTTGGCATCTGCAGATGGCACAGCGGACTGTGTTTACGACACTGGTTTAGTTGGCATCTGCAGACGGCACAGCGGATTATGTTTACAGACAGTGGTTTAGTTGGCATCTGCAGATGGCACGGCGGATTGTGTTTACTGTCAGTGGTTTCTGGAAGTATTACTGGGCCCATTTAATAATGTCATTGACACAATCATGCCGATGAATGATGCAGTGTCGTCTGAGGGCCCGAAGATCACGGGCATCCAATAAGGGTCTTCGGCCTTGTCCCTTATGCACAGAGATTTCTCTAGTTTCTCTGAATCTTTTGATGATGTTATGCACTGTAGATGATTTTGAAAACCTTTGCAATTTGATGTTGAGGAACATAGTATTCCACAATCTTTTTACGCACTCTTTCACAGATCTTTACTTCTGAGAGACTCTGCCTCTCTAAGACATCCCTTTTATTGCTGATCATGTTACAGACTTGATATCAATTAAATTAATTATTTTCTAGATGTTCTCCCAGCTGAATCTTTTCAAAAAATGTCTTGCTTTTTCAGCCATTTGTTGCCTCCGTGCCAACTTTTTTGAGACCTGTAGCAAGCATTAAATTTAGTGGATAGCTCATTTAGCTCATTTAGTGGATAAAAGTGTAAAATTTCTCAATTTAAACATTTATGTTATCTATGTTCTATTGTGAATAAAATATTGGCTCATGTGATTTGAAAGTCTTTTAGTTTTCATTTTATTCAAATTTAAAAAACGTCCCAACATTTCCAGAATTTGGGTTGAAATTAACTTGAACTAGCAATGAATAGGCCTACTTCTACTGCATTTATTAATCTTAGTCAGTTAACTGACATTAATAAATAGATTCTTACTGTATAGTTACTGTAAATATCATAAAAATACCCATAAAGCATTGCATATTACAGTAGTTAACCGTAAATAACATATATGGTATTTTACTGGGATTTTTTGCGGCAAAAATTACAGCAAAGTCTAACAGTCTAAAGTGATAACAGTTTTTTATTGTGTTCAGGTTTTTTTTCAGTGTTTGAAAACACATCTGTGAGAGAAAGCAAGCATTTGTGCAACTGAACTAGAGTGAAATCAATCCCAACTTCCCTGTACGACAACTGGCCTGGTCTGGTTTAAAGGTGCACATGTTAAAAACAGGCTAGTCTTTTTGTTTCTGTGGTTAAATGCACATGTTTCTGTTGTCAGGGAAGAATAACAGTCTGTCTGGTATCTCTTTGACTCTCTTAGCCCATGAAAACACACTCTGTTTACGTCTGAACATTCAAAGCGAGAACATCAAGTGATTAAACTTGAGTGAAAAGAGCTGGTATCTGGAGTGGGTCGGGTGGGAAAGTCCAGTGGTCTTTGACTGATTGGAAATGATGGGCATAAAATATTTGGGCATGTGCTTCATTCCAAGCAGCATGTGTCAGTGTGTGTCCTGTCCAGATCGATTTTGTCTAATATATAGACAAGTTATAATAAAATAATACAGTTCATTTCTTTAGTGCCATTATGTAATGAATGCAGTCCTATCTGCTTGATTGAAATGATTCTGGTTTTTTTTTTTTGCTTGGAACCTGAATATTCAGCCAAGCAAAACCAACATATCTGTTATGGAACAACTGAGCCATGAATCACATTCCACATTCCGATCATTTCAGCTATCCGGGACTTTGGACGCTACACAATCCTCTAACTTTGCTCTTTCCCATGAGATTTACATGGAGCTGCTGTCAGAAGCTTCCTTCTTTAAATTAATCGTTTAGTAAACATCTTTCCCAAGTACACTACTGTTTTTTTTTTTTCATGCTTTTTGGACATATAAAATTGATCAAAAGTGACACTAAAGGCATTTATAATGTTACAAAAGGTTTCTATTTCAAATAAATACTGCTCTTTTGAACTTTTTATTTATTAAAGACAAAAATATGACTGTTTTCAACAACGATAATAATCAGAAATGTTTCTTGAGCATCAAATCATCATATTAGAATGATTTCTGAAGGATCATGTGACACTGAAGACTGTAGTAATGATGCTGAAAATTCAGATTTGATCACAGGAATAAATTACATTTTAAAATATAGTCACATGGAAAATGGTGATTTTAAATTGTAATACTATTTCACAATTTTACTGTATTTTTGATCAAATATGCAGTACTGGTAGGCATATATTTATTTAATAAACATTAAAAAATAATTAGTTTTTCGATTATCTCACAGCTGTCTCATGTATCATGGCGTCGAACAACATTTTTATTTATTCTTCCTCATTTACATGTATACATCTGTCCAATTTATAATCTAAAGCACCGTTGAGAAATAAACTGAATCAGTTTGTGCTCCCAGGGAATCAAAATATCGCCAGATGAGCTACAGGAAATAGAACAACAAATCCACATAAATCCTTGTCAAACCATCTTTATTTCCAAAGACAGACTAACAGATGGTTTCCTCAATAAACTATTCATATTTTCTTTGGCAAATCCCTGTTGCATCAGAGCAGATGGTCCCAAATGCGCACAGATCAGTGAATATATCATGAGTAACTGGTGTCATCAGAAGTGACACTGTTTGAGTTTCTCTAATTTAATGTGTCAGTATGTCATTTCTGCTCCTTTGGCGTCACCAAACAGAACTGTAAAATTGGACAGACTTAAAGTCGGCATGAAACGGAACTTGCCATAGTCTTTCCTCAATATATTAATGCATGGTAGCATTCTGTTTATTATAAGCATGAGCTGTCAGCAATATATTAGCCATTATAGGTGTGCTGAAATTTATCAGAAATAGTAGACCATTCTGGGACTTTTGGCATACACTTTTCAACATACTGTGCTTTGGGACACTTTTTTTTGTCACATACCGTTTTATCGCCAAAGTAGTGAAGTATGCAATTTCAGATAAAGTCATTTTTATTGGTCAAACAAACCATTTTTTTTAGCTGGTTTACTTTGTATATTGAATTATTTTAATAAATTACACCCCTTTAATGCAATTCAAAGTAAACATTCAAACTCTGAAAATGACCTTGTGTGTGACAGCTGGAGATAGATTGAGGAAGCAACTATCATTGAGGAAATACCACTTTTTTTGCCCAGAAACAGAGATGGCATGGCTATGGGGTGTGGACTCGGCACGAAACCCATGAAGCACATCCGCGTGAGGTTTAGAAATGCACTTTGAGAATGGTGTGTTGACTAAATCTGCCCTTAAAATTATGATTGAAATATTACATTCCTGAGGTTTATTAGATGTTTAAACTTATTGTTCTAAACAAATAATGATTAAACCTTGCAGTTAATGTTAATCAGCAAATTTAAATTACATGCGCTAAAAACAAAGGTCTTGGCTCAACAAAAACACAACAGATTGGGTTGTGACAAGTGAACTTAATTGAGTTAGAAGAACTTTTTTGTAGCATTAACACAAATTTTTAAGTTGACCATTCAAAAATAAATTTGTTCCAACTAATTTCACCAGCAGTGTTGTGGCCCTGGAACCAATTAGTCTCATCTATGGAACGTATGTGCCACAGAAACAAATGCAAATTTAAATTTTGAACACGTTTTTGCCGTAGATCAGTATATTTCTATGCCATCACTGTTGAAGAGTTGGGTAAACTTTTATAGCAGTGGTGGATCCAAAATGGTCAATATTCATATTCATGCATTTTATTCATAATTGATGTTAATCATTTATGGCTTATGATTTATCAATATTATATTTGATTTCATATATTCATGTACTCCTCATCCATATATTAATTCTCATCATATTTTCAAGTATTTATTTTTATTGTACCCTTATGGTTATTCTTATTTTATCTTTAAGAGTATGTATGCTTGCTATATTCAATAATTGTTGCTATATTTTTGCTATATCTTCAAGTGTTTCAATGTGACAGGTCATGTTGACATGTTCGTGGTTAGATATTGGACGCCTGCTAAGTACTGCAGAAGCGGCAGTGTTTTTCAGAATTAGTTGCTCATTTGATCTTGTACAATGTTGACGTGTGATAATGTAAGCTCTGCAAAATTCCCTTAAGGGGGTCAAAACATCCCCTATCCCCTATTTTCATCTATTTTGACACTTGACCAGTCTATGACATGGATAAATGGATAAATCCATTTGACCTTTTCTCATTAGAACATAAGTTTGAGTGGGATGTAAATTTCCCTGTGCTTATGGTATAAAATGGACTCAGTCGTTAATAATTCAGCTTTTCCCTTTGCTTTTTCCTTCGCCTTTCTTTGATCTTTTGCTTCTTCTCTTCTCATTCTGCAAATGTCTTAATTTTGTTCCTTCTTTCTGATCTTCGTCTATTAGATACAATACTCTGGATTTTACAATACTCTAAAATGTATTATTAACTATTAATTACTATTTGTTTGTCTCTATAATTTTAATTAATAAATTTGTTATTCCTTATTCAAATTTAATCTCTGACATAATCATGGCTGGACTGCCTGGATCTCATTTTCTCAAGTTTTTGCATCGAGCAGTGAATAAGACTTCGATAAATAAATTTTTTTGTGTGTGTTTTCATTTGCACAAATAGAAAAAAAAAAAAAACCTCAACAATAGTATTTTCATAACTCTAAAAGGAGGAAAAAATAGAGAGCGATTGATAACGACAGTCAGAAGAGAGAAAGATGTCATTTTTAACGTCACTTATAGCCGCTGTATTAGAAACACCCTCACAGCAGCGTTAACTAGTTTTTTGTCATTTGATGCAACGGTAAAATAATACAAAGTGTTATATATGTAGGCTACATATATTAAAAAAAAAAAAACAAAAACAAAAAAAAAAACGTTAAAACCGTTCACAGACTGAGATGACCGTTAAAACGCGTCATCACAGTCTGTGAAAAGGGTTATCTGGTGAAGTGGATTTACTTATTGTACGTTAGTTAACGAAAGTTATCAAGAGCATTGTAATATTTTAAGGATGTCATAACAAATGTCTGAAGACCGGGAAGATTTTAAAACGATCAGTTTATTCGTAAATCCATAAGATCTTACCTTTTGCTGTGGAAATTCAAATCGGTTCGGAAGACAGAACACAACGGGCGCAGCGCGGAAAAGGGGTGGGGCTACATAAGGACTGTATCCGTTCAATTTAAAAAAAGAAATCAAAATTTACCCTATTTACTTTTAACGCACATTACTAGTCTCGTGGTAAATAATTAATCTGTTTAAGTTATTACACAGGAAAAAATTGTTTGTTGCCGTAAACTTTTATCAAAATCTGAAATTTGCTTCTGTTCTGGAATTCGGTTGTTAAGTCTGACGTCACGCTGCAGCGCTTCCGGGTCCTAACGCTCTATCTCAAACCACAAGAAAACAACAAATGGTGATAATATACACACACGATGTGGTGTAATACTACAAAAATATATAATTATAACCTTTATCTCCATACCAGTATTCCAGATGACCAGACAATGATTCATCTTTTATAAATCGTTAAAATATTAATGTCTGTGACGCTGTGAGCACGGAGACTGTTGTGTAGACTGTAAGTATTTAAAATGTTTAACTTTTTAAAATGATTGATGTTTAATATGAATAAATTATGCACATAAACGGCTGTCGATGGCATTCTCAAGTGAAACGAGTCGAGGCTTGGACCCAGAAACGACGTTCCTTACGTCACGATTTCACAGCAGATAGAGTACCTCAGGGATGACGTGTTTTTGTAGCGAGTTAGCATTTTAAGACTTCCGGTTCCATCGCCCTAAAGTCAATGGGTTTTTTGAATGGATTTTTGCTAAATCGCCTGAAATAAGGTCTGTGGTTAACAAAGCCTCTAAACATATTCAGTTTTGATCCATGACATAAAACACACCAGTTATAACCCACTTGTGATTTTTTAAAACCTTTATTGTGTCTTAAAACGGCGGTTGCTAACAAATGACTTAACAGGACTACTTCCTTTGGTGGAGACAAACAGGACATTTGGAAAAAGTGGAAAAGTATTCATACACAGCGCAGATCATAATCATTGAGCATGTTTTTAAATAAAGTTGTTTTTTAAATAAAATTTGAGGAAGCTTGGTGGTGGTGACGTTGATCCGCGACCATGTTGTGCTGTAGTTCGTTTATAGCCTACTGTTAGCTGTTTATATCTGACGACTTTATTTAGGCTTCAAAATCTATAAATGTTGTGTTAACTTGTAAAGATTATCTTGATAGACAAAACATGCAAGTGTCATAACCCTTTGTTAAACACAGAGCTTATTTTTTACGATTTTCCAAAAGTCTAAGGGAAAAATGCATAGGTTTTCGATCGAGGGAACCATGTGCCGCTAGGGTTGGCCTACAAAAACACGGCATCCCTCTCGGATGACGTCAGTTTGACACTCCCCTCCTCCAACCATCAGACTATTTATGAGTTATCAGCTTACTCTTGTGTATGTGAACGTTTTCATTTTACTTTGAAATACGTCACAACACTGAAGTCGGTTGCAACTTCCGGTCCATGGGGACTTTAAATATAACTTATTTAGCATGTAAAATTAAAGAACAAAGAAGATATTACTTGACACTACTAGTGCAGTTACTCATTATAAGGCTACTTATATTTCGGTTTTAAATGACACACAATATTAAGTTAATGTAAAAGTACTAAAAAAAAGTGTAGGGTTGAACTTTCTCAATTAGCCTAGATGGTGAAAAGTGAAAACCATTACTAAATGTCAAAGTCTTTACAGCGTTTTGCATCTCCAAATTGCTGGAAAGTGCTAAATTTTAATAAGCTATTTTTTTTTTTTTCATTTCATAAAGAACATGTAGGCTATAAAGTCTTATAAAAAGGTTGCTTTCATTTTATTGGGTGAATTAGTTTCTCAACTGTTCAACCCTTATTTCAGAATAAAACATTATAACGAGTTCAAAACTTCCATCTGTTTTTCATGTTCAGGATTTTTTTTTATTGCTTTCCACAACACTACTCCAAAGTAAAATGCCCTTGATATGTCTTGCAGAAACACTTTTCACCATCCAATTTATACCTGATGGATAAAACAACATTTTTTCATTGAACATTTTGTTTCACTCAAAAATGTCACATTACAAAAAGGCTGTCAATTACATTTTGTTCAAAATAGAAGACTTTTAAATAAGTATGACAATCTTGAAGTTGAAATGACAAGCTGTTGTACCAAAAAGAAATTATAAATAACTGAGAAGTGTAAAATCCCTTAGTAAATGCGAATACGAACAAATCCCAGAAGAACATCAGTGTTTTTATGTTAACATTGTGTTTAGCTCACATCGACAACCTGTCACCAGCTTCCATGAATACATTCATGAACTTTCCAGCACTTTTGAGAAATGATCTCCGATCAAACATGATTTTCAATGCCGTTTCTCAGAGGAGACATCATTACAAACAATAGCTTGGCCAAATGAAGCTTGCAGATGCTGTACAATTATTTATAACCAACAAAACTAGTTCTTAACTCATTAATAGATCAGAAAAAGTGTAACTCCTCAGGGAAGGAGTCACTTCCGAAACTCAAGTACGACTACTAAAGAGCAAGGAAAACTATTGTCACTTTTCAAGAGCCTTACGGACGTTCTCGGAAGGTCATCCAGCGGTGTTTCGAGACCAGCAGGGGCCAGTTGCATAAACATAGCCATTATGTTAAGATCTAGCAGTTAGTCAAGGGACAGTCAGTCTTATTTTTGGTATCAAATTAGGTCAAAATGTCATGAACGGTCAAAAAAAAAAAAAAAATTGATGACTACCTTAGTAAGACTAGGCTTAGTGATTTATGCAACCGGCCACAGGTGACTAAAAATATGTTTTGGCTTCAGTGCCTCAGCTTTTCGATGGTAACACGAGCAACAAACAAGAAACAGGAAAACCCTGCTTGTATTAAAACGTATAGGTCTATTGTACAGAAACAGTACAGCAAATGTGTCTGTAGGGAAAAGCATTGTGTTTGGCTCACGTTGAAGCGTTCCTGTAGCTCAACTGGTGAAGTCAAGGTCACTGGTTTTATTTCCAGAGAACACATACAGATAAGTGTGGAAAGTGATGCAAGCTGCTGTATAAAAGTGTGTGCCAAATACATCAATGGATCATTAAGAAATGAGTCAAACTTGAAAGTATATTTTGCATTTCATTTGAGATCGTTATTGAACAAAGAGGTGAAAGGAAGAATACAGGCAGGTGGGATCAGAGATTATCAGAGCCGGATTTGAACTTGGGTTGTTCATACAAAAACATTATTGTGCACCATATTGGAGCCTTTTCACAATCAATCAGACTGCAAATCCGCATATAAAAATAGGCATGTATTTTGTCCCCATCACAATGTCCTTTTTTTTTACATGCCTTTGGCACTTGGCATGATCACTTAAAAATGAAACATGAATTTTTGGTCCATACAATAGTTTGCACACATATAATTTACATCACAAACACAGACAAACTGATTCTTGCACCGTCTGCTAAAAGTACTGTATCTTTTTTTTTTTTTTCTCCTATTGGAAGCTTCATAATCTCCATCTGTTCCTACTTTCAGGGGGAAAAAGTATGTTCTCACTATTATAAGCAGGAATATCTGTGTTTGAGATCAGCGTTCTTCCAAGATTGTTTTGCTCATCAGCGATAAATAACATCTTTTGACTTTTAGTAGTAAATTATGTCAAGTTGCAAAGAGGTACAGACAGACTGTTCTGAGCATATGAACTTAACTTATAAGTTCTCTCTTTATATTTCCAAAATGGTGCATTGCATGTTTTTTCAGAACATTTCTAAGATAAGAAATATGGATTTGCAAATATAAATATGCTGCATGCCATCTAGTATAAGTGTATGTATGGGGAAAATGTGTGTGCATGATAGAGAAATAAGAACATTGAAATTTAAAGGAATGTTTCTGGTTTAATATTGCATGATCTGGGACCAGTTGTTGTTAACTATTAGCTATCAGTAATTTAATAAAATAAAGCTATATATATATATAGCTTTATATATAGCTTTATATATTTATATATATTTATGAGGGATGCACCGATATGAAAATTTTGGACAATACTGATAACCGATAATTCTGTATATTTTAAAGCCGATAGATATATTTGCTGATGAATCTAAATCCAGATTTTTATATAATATTTGAGAGCCTGATTACAAAACCAAAGTCTTACCACAAAAAGCCATGTCCCAAACACACATTATAATGTTCTCATTCAAATTTTATGATGCAGATGACAGATTTGTGCTGTTTGTTGCATTTAACTGTATTTTCTGTTTTGTATTTACTCTAATAATATATATATATATATATATAATGAAAAACTTAAACTTAAAAAATGTAAACAAATAAATTAATAATTAAATAAGTAACTAATAAGTTGAAGAAAAAAAATCATCAAAAATAAAATAAATATAAATAAAAATAAAACGAATAAAAATCCAATTATGACCAAAACAAAATTACAAAAACTAAAAAAAATATGAAATATATTTTGAATGAAAAAATTTCTAAAATAGAAATAGTTAAATATAAATATTAAAATTAAAATGAATATAATTCAAACTGAATCCAAAACAAAATTACTAAAACTTAAACTTAAAAAAAAAATTGAAATGTTAAATAAAAACTCTGAAATACATTGTTGAAATAAAAAAATTCAATTAATAAAAATCAAACTAAATCCAAAACAAAATTACTAAAAGTTAAACTAAAATTAAAATGAAAGCTAAAAAGAATAAAAAAAAAGCTAATTCAAAATATTAAAAGATACTATACAAATAATACTAATATAACACTTCCTGTGACATACTGTTGATTACCACAGAACAGTTATTTTTAGACTCATTTTGACATTAACACCCTTATTCTGTAGAAAAGTTGGGACTTTTCTAGGCAGACAATGGTTCATGTTTTATAATGATGTTTTTGTCATGAGAGGCACGTCAGCGATGACATCACAGTATTTTACTCACTGCGCAGCTGCTCGACGACAGAAGAAAGACAGACAGTTACTCACTGCAGACAGACATGCAGCACTCATGTTAGTGAAAGTCATAGCATCATAGTAAAACAAGACTTTCATCGCAGTATGGTTGCGAAATTTCTTGACGTCTTGGTAGCAATTAGATTGCCGTCTGGTTTTCTGATGCATTTCCAGTAGAGTCACTTTAATAAAATGAGGTTTATGTCCTTTATGTTGACCCAAACCTGCATGCAGTTATTCTGACTGAATAATGACTTAAACTTTGTCTGTTCCTCACAGAATGCTATCAGAAGACTACTGCAAAACTTGACTACTTTTATGATCTTTTCATGTTTTTTTCTTTCTTTTTTTTTGAAAATTCAGCTTTGATCACAGGAATATGTTCACATGGAGAACACTTGTAATAATATTTCACAATATTACAGAATTTACTGCGTTTTCAGTCAAATAAATGCAGCCTTGGTGAGCAGAAGAGAAAACAGTCCAAACTTTAGTGAAGACTTGAGGAGGAACACTTTTGAATTAATTTAATTTGAATTAATTCCGTTTAGAATCTGGAATGTTTTTGTTGCTTCTCTCTTCTCTTACTGGAATCCTGTGGGCAATTCAATAGTAAAACATGTTTTGAGTCATGCATATGAAAGCCGTATTCATGACCTTCACATCAAAACCCAGAAGACTAATTCACCACCGGTTTCTTCAAGAAAAACCTATGGGGTTTTTCAATTTATGAGTAAAATATGGCCTGTAGTAAACATAACTTGACGATACTTGGAGAATTAGTCCTGTGGGTTTTGATGTCATGCCTGCAGCACTCTATTCCAGATAAATATAGCTTGGTTTCATCTACTTGGATCGTTCTGATGTCCTTATTCATGATAGGATCAGCACAGTTGGGGAGCTCTACCCAGAGACACAGGATGTTTCAGGAGTTAAAGGAACAGTTCAGCCATTTACTCACCCTCATGCTGTATATGAACACAAAAAGATCATTTCTGAAGAAACTTCCATGAGGTGATCACATCTGTAAAACCCCCAAAACACAATGAAATTACCATAACAGTAGCGCATGACTTATATTACGTTTATAAAATGGTTAGTTCGTGTCCTTGATTCTGATTGGTCAATAGCTGTGTTTTATTCACGATAAATCACGGCTATGACCACTTCACACAACAGTTCTGTGTTTCACTACACAACCACTCTTAGCAACATAAACTGTTCTCAGATGATATTGTTCATTGAAGCTTACTGTATTATGTAGAAGAGTGTTGTGAGCAAGAGATCGAGTGAGTGAGTTTATTACCTGCATTCAGATTTCGCATTTTCCTATATGTTCATAATAAAAAATCTGTTAAATGTCCGATGTATTATCTTGTCCTTTTAACAGTTAAGGACTTTCCCGTGACTGACAGCACTATAGTCAAAGCATTTGTCAGATGCGTCTTGTTTCTTTTCAATATAAAAGTCTTCGCTACTGACTGACACATTCATAAAGACAATATTTGCTGCCATCTAATGGCGTAATAATGTAACTTCTGTTACCGTTCACAGTCAGGGACTATTTTTTCCGGTGGAAGGAAGGCTTTTAGTGAAAGTTTACTTAATGAAAGTTGCATTGATACAAATTTTTGGCTTTAATATTTGTATTGTGTGGTAAGTGTTTTATAAAAGCAATAAGGTACTTGAGGCTAGTGCTGTATCATGATTAAGTCACAGCTGAAGGGCGTTATTAGGCACGATACAGCACAACCTCGTACCTTATTGCTTACATATGCTCTATACATTGCTTGACATTAACTTATTTGCACACCAGCCACTGTGTTTAGTAGTTTTCTAGCCACTCATTATTTTCTCTGTCCACAATTTTGACATTGATACCATGGGCGAAAACTGCCATACAGATATTTTGAATATTATCTCATAATTTGGCAGCAGGTATATTCACTTTAAGACCTGACGCACTGATCCATTATACTGTTATGCATTTTCTTTCTCAACTGTTTACGTGAATACTTGCCAAGACCGGCATTTTGACATTATTTTGTGTGCATTTGACTGTTTAAGTGTAATAAGCAGTGAAAAATAACTCAATTTAGTACTGAGAGACAGCTTTATGTGCGCGCACTTTGAGTGTGCGGGAGTGAGTAAAATTAGTAAAATTACGCGCAATCCCAGAGGGAATGAAACGAGTGAGCGAAGGGAGGCGGGTTTGTGTGTCGACTCGCTGTCGGAGTGATGAGAGATGGGAAGAGCAGCTGGTGTCTCTGCGGTAAATGAGTATTGGAAGCGTTTCAGATATTTAAATATCGATACGTATTGATATTTTTGACAACACTACATTGCACTTAGATTATCATTTCCGATATTGGAGGGTGTTAATATCAAGCCCTAGTCTTGCGTAACCAGACCTTCGGACTGACGGCAGAAGGTCTGGACTCTATCGCAGCTTTCACTGGCCAAGGACATTTGACTGACATGTAATGCAACCAATCACAGTTCGTTTTGTTCCACGTCATGTTTAGGGGCATGAAAATGTAAAGTCGATGTCCCTACAATAACAGACCGGTGTGCTTCTATAAATTATTCATTCAATAACGTTGTGCAAGTTTACAGTAACAATGGAGCCGCGAACTTCACATTCTTCTGAAAATCCAGCGTTTATTTGATCCTGGTAAGCACTTGTAAACATGACAGCGTTCTTCTTCCACAAAGGGGTTTGACATCATGGCATTTGTTTCTAGACGGTCCGTTAAAGAACGTGACACAAACGTCTTAGATATTTCTGTAGAATTCAACCAACCAGATGACAACTTCAAAACTCCTGAAGTGTTTCCAGATAATTGTGTAATTTGCGTCAGATGTTTAGCGAACTGTCCGTGGGTGTGTCGAGTCAAGCTGTATTTCAAGTCTTCTGAAGTCATATGCAAGCTTTGCTTCAGTAACAAAAGCTATTCTTTTAAGGATCATATGCTTAACACCCAACTCTGAGGTGCACCGCCAATGTAAACATTCATGCATATGTATATCTTATATAAAAATGACCAATGCTAAATTACTGCCATCTGGTATTGATTCATGCTGGGCCACTCAGACCGGGATGTTTTGCAGAGCTCCAGTGGAGTAATTTCAGCAGGCACAGACTGGATATCCTCCAAATCCTCGCAGAACTCCAGAGCTTATCCAGTTTCCCCTTTAACCCAGTCGGGGCCTCACTGTTTACTGTGAAGAGAGCAGAAAAATTATGTGGTCATATTTAATAGTCGAAGAGAGTGTGCTAAAAGCAATAATCACTATGACTATTGCTCCTCAATGCATTAAAACCTCTTCAAAACACCACAAAAGTTGCATGCACACTCGCAATGCATTAACATTGTGTTTGCATGGGAAAACACCAGTCATGTTTTCATTAGAAGATGAACCTTTAAGTCTGTATGTGGAAGAAATACTTTCTGGGAAATGTAATAATTTATGATTCTATCTACCCATCTTTTCACTCCCTTCCTTAGGATTATATCACCATATCAATTAAATTTAGTGATCACTGCAAGATATGTATAAGAAAAAGTGATGCATATTGCAAAGTCTCCCCAACACTAGCAGAAATGATAAGCTGGTCTGACCGTACTGAGAAACTGCGGTGTAAAAAATGAGAGTCATTAATCAGATTTTGCATTATCTTATCCTGTCAGGTACACTGCGATTTAAAATTAAGAATAAAAATCCTTCCAATCCATCAAAGTCATTTCATGCAAAAAAAAACATTATGATAGAAGAATGTGTTACACGTCAGAGTGAGCAGCAACCCGCTTGACAATTGATGCATTTAGAGTGAATTATGTATCTGTCTTCACTGTGTAGGATGCTTGTTTTTACCACATAGTTTTACCTCATAGTTCTTAAATTGCATAACAAAAATCTACGGAGAAATAGTTTCTAGCCTGGAGTCAAACAGAGTCCAAAACATTATTGAACCAGCTTTAACATATTGTGGCTTTTCACCTCCAAACCTTCTAGTATTTCAGCACTGAAAAACAAATTGGTGTTAGATTTCCATTGTCACTCAGAAACTCCTAGTAAATTTCACACAGATTTATAAAGAAATGGCATGTAACACACTGAATTAAACTTCTTTTTTTTTTTTTTCTTAAGTAGAAAGAGTAGTTCAGTTTATTTACAACTTTTTTACAGCTGACGGGTTTTGGGCACAGAATGCCTTCCTTCAGAATGCCTGAAAAGTAAATAACAGGAACCTAGAAATATAAACAAACTGGTCTAAAATTTAAACCATCCAGTTCTTCATAACCCTAGCACGCCACATGCTGCAGATTTTGCTCAATTCATCTGCATTTTCATCAGATTTTCTTCTCAATGAAATTGCAATTTATTTTGCAACAAGGTATTTTGAGAGTTGCCTACCTCCAGGATAATCATTTGCGTCAACAGTGATGTCTTAAAATGTTGCTTACATAGGCAGCTCACTGAGTTAGCAACAGATTCTCTTCTGTGAACGGCAAAGCAAAAAAACCCATGTCGAAGTCAGCAGGTTCCAAAAACAAGAGCATAGGAAACGGAGGATGTGTTTTACGGCTTTGTCTGCAGGGAGAGATCTGTTTTCTCAAGGGTAGAGACGGCAACACTCAGACCTTGATTTAGATGTTCATTTTTTTGGGTAAATGTGCACATTGGTGATTAAGTTAAAAAGAACACATTTGTTAAGTTAACTGGTGAAGCAGAGTGATTTAGTAGATGTTTTTAAATGGATTGTTGTTGAAACTGTTACTGGAAGTGTTGCACAGTCACCCAAGAAAAACCTGGAGTAAAGTGAATGCCCCAAAAACATGTCCAGGGCAAAATCAATAGGAAAAAAATACGAAAATGCAATTTTTCTTAATAAATTTTAACATTATTAAAAATTGATGTTTTGTGGTTTTGCAGTGATGCAATAGAACCATTTTTGGTTTCTCAAAGAACCTTTCAGTGAATATTTCTTTAAAGAAACATTTTAAAGAAACTTTTTTCACTATAAAGAACCTTTTGTGGAATGAAAAAGTTCCATGAATTTTAAAGGTTCTTCATGGAACCATTGATGCCATTAAAGAACCTTTATTTTATATATATAAACCTTTTGTGAGGTTTATGTTGAACACTTACAATGAATGACAAAAGAAATAATTTTTTTTATTGATAATTGATTATTTTAATAACAGTTTGAGTTGATTTTGTGTCTCTAAAAAATAACTAAAAAAACAAAACAAATTTACACAGTAAAATACCGTTTTCAGTTGAAACAGTAATATACCAAAAAAAAATCCATTCTGGGTAATATTTGTCGTTTTAAGAAAAGAGGCCTATAAGCTACTTTCTAAAACCACAAATTCTATTACCCACATTGTAATACACTGAAGTAATATTCTGTAAAAACAATGCATTCTGGGTAATATTTGTCATTTTCGAGAAAGTAGCTTATAGGTTACTTTATCGAAAATGATGAATAACGATAACAATAACTGTGATGTAAAACAAAGGATAACATTATCAAATGATTCTCTTATTGATTCATCAAGATCCAGACCCGGAGCCTTTCGACTGCTTCTTTCTAGGTGCAAAAGATTTCATTACTCCGTAAAAAAAAAAAAAAAAGAAGAACGACATCCTTCCTTTCTTCCTGAGGATATGAGTGGAAAGAAAGCAACAAAGAATACTATTACAATACCTGAGCAGGAAGGATTTGACTGCACCCTGCTTGAGAAATTATATTACTAATTAATACAAGATAAGGAATGATTTCTGAATTAGACTGCATTCTACCTACATTTTGATGATATGAGTAGTGCTTGACCTTGCATAACTCACTGATTAAATATGGAAAAGGATTAAATGACTGTTTCATGACAATTCCCTTCAATTTCCTGCCATGAAAAGGTCACCAAAATAAGACCGGAGCATCTCGTTAATGTCACTGAATTGAAAAATCAACAATCACACAGATGAAAGTGTAAATATGCATGCAGAATATCCCGTCTTTAACCAAAATCAGTAATCACATGGATGTGATTGGTATTCAATCATCAAGGAATCCTTACAAAACTTAATTTCGCCCACTCTCTGCCTGATTTATGTTCTGTTTTAATTCTTTGTCACTAATAAAACAATCCCAGTCTTCTTGCAATGTTTTCCTTTCATGGACTGTTCTGGAGACTGATCTATGAAAACTTCCTACATGATGAATGTACAATTTGTTTGAGGTGTGACAGAAAGGAAATGAGGAGAAAGTAGTTCAGGGTGGGTCGCATTTTTTTCTTTGACCAACGCGGTTTTTTTATCAGTCATCATGCACACACCTACAGACTTTCAGTCGTATCAAAATCTAAATAAACTTTTGTTGAGCGCACCGATATCCACCCAGTTTCTTTGAACTCATGGAAACAATGATATACTGTAAGAACACTGATAAATTAAGCATCCGTTTCCACCCTTTGGTGTATACCAGTAATTACTCACTGGACCAACTTGGAAAAAGGTTGTAAATAGTCTAAATCTATACATAGATGTATTGAATTTATGTTGGCGTTTTCCTTACTTAGGCTACTGTGACATCCACATTAAATACAAACCCCAAATTACACAATTGAAACGACTACTCAATCTTACAAAACTTCTATCTATCTATCTATCTATCTATCTATCTATCTATCTATCTATCTATCTATCTATCTATCTATCTATCTATCTATCTATCTATCTATCTATCTATCTATCTATCTATCTATCTATTTTAGGAAGATAGGAAGAGTATAGCGTGACCAAAACATAGTTGGTCGAAAAGGCGACATCTATTTGCAGTAACTAATTTGGAAATTAAATCCTCAGATGGATATCATATATCCAAACACATGCGCGCCGACTGATAGGAAGAGAGAAAGAGAGAGAGGAAGAGTTAGTGGAGCTCTGGGATCTCTGCCAGATAACACGAACTTCCTTTAATTTTTGGAGACATGGATGTCATTATAAATGCGGCACGGCACACCTCGTACTCATGAATGTGAACGATCCGCTGGTCACTTCGCCATAACTTCGTGAATATCGTTACATAACGTGTCAGCAGAGATGAGAGAGATCCTGGGAATGGCGCTGGCGCTCGTTGTTCTGAGAGTTCACGGGGAAAACATCAGTGAAGGTTTTTGTGTGGAGGGAAAATGCTTCGTCGTCCAAACCCACAGGGCGACTTTTGATGAGGCGCAGAAAGTCTGTCAGGAGAAACGAGGACATCTGATGACCGTACGCACCCAAAAATCGGCTGATGTTCTTTCCAAGTTGTTGAAGGGAACTTCTGGAAACTTTTGGTTGGGGCTGAGATATCAGTGCTCAAAAGATGGGTTAAAGGGATACAAATGGGTCACTGGGGACGATACGAGCCTTTATATCAACTGGGAAAGCGACCGAGCGATTTGTTCTCCACAATGTGCATCGGTATCACAAAAAGTTCAGAAACTGGCCGAAAGACCTTGCGATGAAAGAATCGAGGGATATTTGTGTGAATATGACAATGTCGGTTACTGTAAGCCGCTGAGCAACGATGAAGACGTATTATATGAAATTCCTTTCGGATTTAAGGCAAACGAACTCCCAGAAATTCCCCAAGGCACCAATGCGACATTGCTTTCGCTGAGAACGAGACACGTTTGTTTCGACGGCTTCTGGATTCAGGCACCTTGGAGTTGTGAAGTTTTTGGTGGTGGATGTGATTATAAGTGCCGTTTGAACGGGAAAAACTACGAATGCTTCTGTCAGCCTGGATTTAAACTCGACAGCAACGGAGTCACATGCAGCAAGGAGGAACATGAGCCGGCATTTAAAGCTGCAGATGTAAAGTCTTCCGAAGACTGCAAGCCCGGCTATCGCAATGAAAGTGGGGTTTGCGTTGATGAGGACGAATGCGAGTCTGCACCATGCGAGCACGACTGTAAAAACACTGAAGGTGGTTATCAATGTAAATGCAATGAGGGATTCATACCGTCGACGAAAGAACCGGACAAATGTAAGATGCACTGTACGCAACCCCAGTGCCCACCTGAATGTGACCCCAACAACGAGGACCATTGCCACTGCCCCGATGGTTTCTTACTTGAAGGCACAGACGAAAAAATATGCGTTGACATTGATGAATGCGATAGTGGTGAGTGTGACCAGAAGTGTGAAAATATACCTGGAGGATTTATATGTTCCTGCAATGAAGGATTCAAGCTTTTGGGCGAGTCTAAATGTGTGAAAGAAGACTTTGAGGGCTCGGGCAGCTCAACACCTTTTGACTTTTTTACACCTACAAGCAGATCCCCAACAGACAGGCCAATGTCAATCTCAGCGGGCAGTCTTTTAGCAATAATGGTGGCCATTGTTGTTTGTATTCTTGTACTGGTCTGCCTCGTTCACTACATATTGAGACGTTTTTGTCAAATGCACAATTACGATGTGCACAAAGGCCACGAAAATATCTACGATTTTCAACAGGTGATCATCGAAAAAAATTGCACTGAACAGTCATTCCCAAATCGGTATTTAAAAAGAGACACTTAAAGCCAGACTTCATGCAAACTGAAATGTAAATAGTAGTGAATTTATTTTATTTTATTTGTAAACAAATATACAGTGTCAGAAACTTTGCACAATTTTGAATAAGTCAACAATGTCAGTATTCCTGAATGGTGGAGTTTGAAGAAAATAAATATTATATTTTAATATAACGTGTAAAAAAATGTCATTTATTGTACCTTGTTTCGTTTTCTCTCTCTCTGCAACATCTGTGTCCAAATAAGCAGATAGACTGGAAAATACTGCAGCATTAATGAACATTATTTCTAAACGTTTTATTTCCAGTACTGCCCTCCTACCTGCTGGGTTTCCCTGTTTGTTTGATTGTTTGTTTATTAAGATCCCCATTAGCCACTGAAACAACAGCAGCTATTCTTCCTGGGGTCTCCTCCATATTCATTACATATTTTACTTATATTTTTTTACACTATTCACACAACTACACACACAATAACAATATACAATATATACAAGAGTTCATAGCAGCTCAATGCCAAAGAAAACTCAAAAACAGCTCATTTTCTGGTATCACTATACACTACAATACATATTCGCATTGTTGTATAATTACAACAAAACTAAATCATTAGATTCAACTTCAATCTTCCTAAAAATCAAAATACACAATTATCAGTAATCACTGTGTGAACAAGAAAAGTTAACTCCTTTTGAATACATCTTTTATTATTTTCCAGCAACAAAAATCCTGGTAATGAGTTCCATGCCACCATAGCTCGATAAAACACTGACCGCTGTATTTGGTGAGTTCATCTATAAAGGCAACACACATCGCATCTCACCTGTTTGTCTAGTGCAATAATTATGTGTATCTGAAAAAAAAGGACAACCTACTATAAATTATTTCTGGAGTTTTTGATACTATAATGTTTCTCATAAATGTTACTAAGAAATACTTAAGTCTAAATTTTACAGTTAACCAAGCCAAACTATCATGCATAGCAGTCACACTGGTTCTATATGGACAGCCCAAAACAATTCGGGCTGCTTTATTTTGAGCAACCTGAAGTCTGTGTAAATTGTTTTCACTTGTATTTGACCAAACAACTGAGGCATAATCCAAATGGGAAAGCACTAACGACTGAACCAGTTGTCTTGTTGTCCAAAAAGGAATGAACTTCCTACAATGTCTAATAATGGCCATACTTCTACCCATTTTTTGTAAAATGTGGTTTATTTGACTGGTCCAAGACAGCTTACAATCTACAATTACACCTAATAATTTAGTTTCTTCTACTTGTTCAATCAAAGTATCTCCAGATGTCAAGTGTAATGTGGGTGTCATTTTTAGAAAATAGTTTGACCCAACTGCCATTCCCTGTCATTTTGGTAAATAACGTCCTCTAGTGGGCATTAAGGAACAACTAGTTTAAAGTTTGGTTTCTTCATACTCACACACAGCTTCACATGGTTAGCGTTTTATCTTTGAATGGCAAGAGTTAATGTCCAGTCATTTCATTTGGTTAATCCTTGAAAGAAGGATTCGAGCTTTTGGACGAGTTTAAATGTGTGGGAGAAGACTTTGAGGGCTCAGGCAGCTCAACACCTTTTGACTTTTTTACACCTACAAGCAGATCCCCAACAGACAGGCCAATGTTAATCTCAGCGGGCAGTCTTTTAGCAATAATGGTGGCCATTGTTGTTTGTATTCTTGTACTGGTCTGCCTCGCTCACAGCATATTGAGACGTTTTTGTCAAATGCACAATTACGATGTGCACAAAGGCCACGAAAATATCTACGATTTTCAACAGGTGATCATTGAAAAAAATTGCACTGAACAGACATTCCCAAATCGGTATTTAAAAAGAGACACTTAAAGCCAGACTTCATGCAAACTGAAATGTAAATAATAGTAAATTTGATTTTATTTGTAAACAAATATATTGTGGTGTCAGAAACTTTACTTTGCACAACTTTGAATAAGTCAACAATGTCAGTATTCCTGAATGGTGGAGTTTGAAGAGAATAAATATATATTTTAATATAACATGTAGCAAAATTTCATTTACTGTACATTGTTTCGTTCTCTCTCTGCAACATCTGTGTCCAGATAGACTGGAAAAGACAGTGCAGTATTAATGAACAGTATTTCTAAATGTTTTATTTTCATTTTATTTCCAGTATTGCCCTCCTACCTGCTGGTTTTCACAGTCATTTTGGTAAATAACGTCCTCTAGTGGGCATTAAGGAACATCTAGTTCAAATGCAAGTTTGGTTTCTTCATACTCACACACAGCTTCACATGGTTAGCGTTTTATCATTGAATGGCAAGAGTTAATGTCCAGTCATTTCATTTGGCTAATCCTTGATCATTCCTGTATTTATTTATTTGTGAACAAATGAACACCGATTCGGAAACTAGTTCGAAATAACAGTATTCGATAAAAATTTGTTGTTAATACTAAAATAGCCTATTGCTAGCGTTGAAAACTTCTGAATTCCGAACTTCCGAAGCTGAAATAATTGTAACTTTTCCAGAATTACAGTGCTCAAACTTGAAGAACTCCTCACCGGAAAATGAATCACTGGGTCAGAAAGTTATTTCCTATTTCAGAGATGTTGAGAAACACTAATGAAATAAAGGGAGAGAGAACGGAGGGAGAACTCATTATCTCCGAAACTCGAGCGAGAGGACGGGTTGTTCTTTATTTGAAGCTGAAGGGTTATTGAAGCGTTCTCATTATTTAATGCCACGACAAGGCTTAAGAAAACTCTATGGATTAGGGACCGAATCTGGTAAGACGCTAAATTATTGCTCGGTTATTGGACATCAGCTTTATAGTGCAGCTTTCAGATTACTGCATGTATCAGATTCTTTCCACGTTAAAAACATATGTTATAGTAAAAGCTTTTTCTTAAAGTCACTTAACTTTTAACTTAAGCAAACAATGAGCAAGATAATCTTGTTCTACACAAGTATTAACTTAAATAGCACATCCTCTCAAAAATAGCCTCATGTTTTGTTTTGTTTTTCCCACAGTTCTCTCAGAATGGGATTTACATTAATTCTGATCCTCTTTGGACTGTGCATCAACACTGAAGTTGTGAAATGCACCTCTGTGTGTTCAGTTAATGGCTATGCAGCCTTCTGCGCGTCTAGAGGTCTTCATCAGGTGCCAGAGCTTCCCTCATACATCAATTATATGGATCTGAATTTTAACAGCATTGCTGAACTCAACGAAACATCCTTTTCTCGTCTTGAAGGTCTACAAGTCCTTACACTGGAGCAACAAACAACAGGACTTGTGATCAGAAACAACACGTTTAGAAGACTCTCTAATCTAATATTACTTCAGTTAGACTACAACCGTTTCCTGCAAATAGAGACAGGGGCGTTTAATGGATTATCCAACCTTGAGATTCTCACTCTCACTCAGTGCAGTTTAGATGATGCAATTTTGTCTGGTGACTTCCTCAAACCTCTGGTGTCTCTTGAGATGCTCGTCTTGCGTGATAACAACATTAAAAGAATCCAGCCAGCATCATTCTTTTTAAATATGAGGAGATTCCATGTGCTCAATCTCTCTCACAATAAAGTGAAGAGCATCTGTGAAGAAGACCTCCTCAGCTTTCAGGGTAAACATTTCACGCTTCTGAAACTGTCCTCTGTGACACTGCAAGACATGAATGAGTACTGGTTAGGATGGGGAAAGTGTGGAAACCCATTTAAGAACATGTCCATAACTATATTGGACTTGTCTGGAAACGGCTTTAATGTTAACATGGCAAAGCGTTTCTTTGATGCAATCACTGGTACCAAAATCCAAAGTCTCATTCTCAGTAATAGTTACAGCATGGGCAGTTCTTTTAGTTATAACAATTTTAAAGATCCAGACAAATTTACTCTCAAGGGTCTTGGGGATAGTGGTATTAATATTTTCGATTTGTCCAAATCAAAAATTTTTGCTTTGTCAAGTTCAGTATTTAGTCATTTTAAAGATCTAGAACAAATTACACTGGCAGAAAATGAGATCAACATTATTGAAACTGATGCATTTTGGGGTATGACAAATTTACTAAAGCTAAACCTGTCCAAAAACTTCCTGGGTAGTATTGATTCTAATACCTTTCTGAATCTAGAGAAGCTCGAGATACTTGATTTGTCTTATAACCATATAAGGGTGCTTGGCGATAAATCGTTTCAGGGACTCCCAAGTTTACTCAACTTAAATTTAACAGGAAATGCTCTTGAGTCAGTTCATGAATTTGCCACCCTACCTAACCTGAAGATAATCTACTTGGGTGAGAACAGAATTTCATCTTTGTCTAGTTTACCCAACATTGCTAAAAATCTCACAACCCTTGACCTGGAATTTAACAAATTAAAGGCCTTGTCAGATCTCTACACAATACTACGGGAATTTCCTCAAATAGAAAAAATCTTTCTTCAAGGTAACACGTTTTCAAGTTGTTATAATCAAAGACAAATAGTGGCTTCAGACAAACTACAACTTCTTAATCTTGGACGTTCATCTATGCAGATGATCTGGTCAGAAGGAAAATGTTTAAACGTGTTTAACAATCTTCATCAGTTAGAACAGCTTTCTCTGACTGCCAATGGGCTACAGTCTCTTCCAAAAGACATTTTCAAAGACCTTACCTCTTTGTGGTTTTTGGATTTGTCCTTCAACTCTTTGAAGTACCTTCCAAATGGTATATTCCCTGAAAATCTTCAAATTCTTAATCTTGAATATAATTCTATTTATTCAGTAGATCCAAATCTCTTTAGCACCCTCAGCTACCTCAGCCTGAAGAAAAACGATTTCCGTTGTGATTGCAACCTAAGGGATTTCAAAACTTGGCTAAATCAAACCAACGTAATCTTTGCTCACCCCATTGAGGATGTGATATGTGCCAGTCCTGAGGATCAGTACATGGTTCCGGTTGTGGGATCCAGCATACAATGTGAGGATGAAGAGGAGGAAAGAAATGCTGAAAAACTGAGGCTTGTGCTTTTTATTTTCTGTACCGCATTTATCATAGTACTCACTGCTAGCACCATCATTTATGTCCGTCGACGTGGCTACATCTTCAAGCTTTACAAAAAACTCATTGGCAAACTTGTGGATGGAAAGCGAGAGGAGCCTGATCCTGAACAATTCTTGTATGACGTGTTTCTCTGTTTTAGTTCCAGTGATATTAAGTGGGTAGAAAGAGCGCTGCTGAACAGACTAGACTCTCAGTTCTCAGAGCAGAACACACTCCGCTGCTGCTTTGAGGAGCGAGACTTCTTACCTGGGGAGGACCATCTTACCAACATGCGAAATGCTATCCAGAATAGTCGAAAAACCCTTTGTGTGGTGTCTGAACATTTCCTGAAAGATGGCTGGTTACTAGAGGCCTTCATTCTGGCACAAAGGAGGATGCAAGTGGAGCTTGAGGACATTCTGGTGGTGCTGGTTGTAGGGAACATACCGCAGTACAGGCTACTGAAGTTCAAACAAGTGAGATCGTACATTGAGAACAGAAGATACCTTCTATGGCCCGATGACAACCAGGACTTGGATTGGTTTTATGACCAACTTCTGCATAAAATAAGAAAAGATACCAAGGTTAAACAAACAAATCAACCAAACAAACAAACAAAGCCTGAAGCATTGAATGTCCATGCAAACACAGCAGTATAACTATGGTATTATATGGTGATTATATATTTTGTAAAACTTTACCTAATCACCTTTGGTTTCAGATTTTTAATGCATAATGCAGATCTTGGTTGGGTATAATTATGCATTATCTCAGGTTTCCTATGTTTGTAAAAATGTTTGTCTGTGAACCTGCTGATAATTTCAGTAAATATCTGAAATGCTAATTGTATTCTGTGTCCCGGTGCCAGTGGATAAAGACCTCAGAATACTCTTCTAAATTTGCAAAATCTTAACATGTTCAACCACTTGTGTGACTTTGACCCTGCCAACGGAGCTTGCAAATCTATAATGAAATGTGAATTACAAATAAAGAAATTAAGCAAATTTAACTATAAATTTACAACCTAAAACTATTTTTGACACTGTTATCTGAATACAGGCAAAATAGGAAGCCACTAGTGAAAACACTATGACACAATATGACCTTATGCTTTTGGGTAATCACAGTTTGTACATTGTTAATGAAATCTGTAAAGAAACCTCAGTATTGACAAATTCTGTCATGTCCTGTGTACTTTGAACAGTTTGGAAATACAGCAACAGGGCTGTCGCTCGAGGAGAGAACAATGGGAGGGCCCACAGCAACAACCTGCACCAGGGTCACATGTCTGATTAAGTAAATATTGAATTGAAATCCTACCATGGCTGACAACTAATTCCATGGTCTTCATCAAAGAACTGATAATATATTCTTAGCTGACCTCACAATGCCATCTGGCCAAATTTCCTGTTATGATCCCTTCATTGTAATAAGGCACACTGCAAAAGAAGACAACATTGCAAAACTAATATTAACATTGTGATTTATATACAGAAAGCAATCTCTCAGGGGCACCTTGTGCAAACATAGCTTACCAAAGAATAGCCTTCAAATTCATTTCCTGTTCCCTTAAAAAATGTAATTGCCATCTACCACTAATTGTATAGTATTTATATTGTATTCATATTTTACTTATTTCACACAATTGTGATCTGATTGCTTCATATAACAACAGGTCCTTCTTTGGGCACATTGAGGAACTTGCTTTTAAAATATCCCCATTGAGAAGTCAGGTCCATTGTGCAATCAAAAACGCTTTGTTTGTGTTGGCTTTCAGAGTTACTCAAGAGTTACTTTTTGTTTTAACTCCCATCTTACTCCATGGTGTTGAATGATAATTCTTCTGTTTTAACTAAACATGAAAAAGACCATTACATAGACGCAAACTATCTACAAACTCATTCTTGTTTTTTCTCATTAGTGTGTTTTTCTAGGAATGATTTCTGTGAAAAACATTTATAAAACAATTTATAAATAAAACTGCATTAAATTGGATGTAACATTTTACATAACAGTGATTTTACGTTTATTTTACTCCTATTACATAAATGTAACATTATTCGACTTTCAACAGGCAAATGCAGAAGTACGCCTCGTTAAATATGGTTCTACTTATATATTACATTCAAAATTAACATAATACTTTTCACATGGCCAGGTTTTCAGCTAATTCAGATTTCTATTGATAAGAGCTCTGATTTGTTTCTGGTTGACAAAGATATCTACAAAAATATAATGTAGGTCATCGTATAAATACATATTTTAATACATTATAAAACTATAAATATATAACTTGCATTTTTCTATAACCTTTGTGACATATTTTTTTCCTTAACATAAAAGAGGAATACTTTCCCCAATAAGTTTATCATCAAATAAATTAATTTCTCAAAATGTGTGGCCCCATATGTAACCTGACATTAAAAATACTTTATAGCTTTCATATACAGCTAAATGTTTTGCACTTTTTAATGCATAGATTACTTTAACAAAGTAAAAAAAAAACACTATAGTAAATACTATAGTGTTTTTGAACCATACTATAGTAAATTGTAGTATACTGTATATATTAGTATTTACAACACTTTGTTAATGAATGCTACAGCATACTGTAGTATTAACGATAGTGAACTGATCAACTGTTATAAATACCATAGTATACTTTAGTTTTTACTACAGTAAACTGTAGTGTACTGTAGTATAATATACCCTAAAGTTATAGAAAACTTAGTACAGTATTGGGTAAAGTAATTTGTAGTTGTTATATTATCACAGCAACTACAGAATTACCACAATAAATATAGTATGGTTCAAAACCACTACAGTATTTACATTATTGTATTTTTGAACCTGCAGTCTTAATTGCTGATTTCTTACCTTTAAACTGCTTTGTTTTGCAGGGGCAATTTGAATCTGCCAATAAACAAAAACAGCCTTAACTTAAAATCTGACAAACCACACATACGAGCGATTTTATAATTAAAGAAATCGTCCGGAAAAAGAGTCCGTTCTACAAAATGACCGTTACTTTTTGAATTGTAAGCGCCCGCGCTTTTTGTAGGGTCGAGCGGCTTTTTTTAAGCAGGCAGTCACTTGATTCTTAAACGTTTATCTAAATTAATTTATTTAATGCTGAACTCCACTATGTTTTATCTAGTCACTGTCAGTATCTTATATTTGAACAGTTCACAGGCACATCTGCTTATTATTAAAGTAGGCGTTGAAATATATGGCTTAAAGGAGTCGCTATTCTAGATATAACTGTTTCTTTAATGAACATAAAAAATGATATCATAACATGAAATGCCCCCATGTAGTAAATATTGCTGCGAACTGTACGCCGCCTATAGTACAAGACGAGCACAGCGTACCACAGAGCGGAGTAAATACTGCACATTTGGGGCTTAGCATTGAAAAGGCAGCAGGGTATAGCGAACAAAACTAATGGTGCGTTCAAGTCCTCCTGGGAAGTTCGTATTTACGAGGTGGGAAGTCGTGTATACGACGGTAGGTGTGTTTAAGTCACTTTCGTCGGAGTATGGCGGTGTGCCTTCTCTAAATTAATTACACAAAATAACAATTCTGATTCTAGAAAATGGAGAGCAAAGAATGTGTATTAGTTGTTGCTTTTTTATGTTTTTAATTAATTTATGAAGCCATTGTAAAAATTTATTGTTACATATTTCATTGTTATATTGTGATGCTATCGTATTTTTGCTGGGAATCAGCTTACTTCGTTGTAAATAGAAAAGCCTGACAATGTCACTGTATTGTGGTATTTCGCCATGTTTGTGACTGACACGCCCCCAACTCGTACAGATCGGAGCTTAAAGAAAATTACGAGCTTCCCACTGGTATTTACGACATTGTGGTGGCGTTCATGTCGGTTCGTAAATACGATCTTTCCGACTTGAACGCACCATAACGTTACACCATTGATGTGCTGAATCTCACAGAGAGTTGGAAGTGTCTGAATAATGTTCAGTACAATGAATGACTCTTACCGGAAAACGAGTCACTGGGTCAGAAAGTTATTTCCTTTTTCAGAAACACTGGGAAACAGACATGAAACGAAGGGAGAGAGAACAGAACAACTCCGCATTATCGCCGTACGGAACTCTCGAAACTACCTGTTGACTATGTGACTATCAAATGACTTTCAGAAAAGGCTAAACAATTTGTGGCCGGACAGGTAAGACTCTAAAATACTGATGGGTTGTTATTATACATGAATTCTGTAGCAATTCTGTAGTATTACCTCATGTATGGTACTTTAAAAACTACTGTGGTGTTTTTCTCGGCAGTAACTGAACCTTGAACTAGTTTAGCAAACAATTAGTAAGATAAACTAGTTGTACAGAAGTACAGGCTCTCCTTTATGCATATTATTTTCAGATAACCTATACGTTTACTGACCACACTGGATTTAGAAACTTAAAATGCAAATTTTAATGCACTTTACTTCATAATTATTCATAATGTACATAACATTTCATAATTAGTTGTAACTAAAAGTTAGTGAATTATAATATTTGCAGATTGCTTTTTACATCTAAATTGGTTGTTTTTCATGTGTTTTAATGCATTATACATTATAGTATGTATGATAATGGTGACAATTATTCATGATGAGACCATACAATGCATTGAGATGTGCATTACAAGGCAAAATTAGTCCATTAATCCAATTTACGTAGTACACTATGCATAAGTAAAATATTACTATCATATAATAATCCATGTGCTGTACCAAACCTGTCTGAATTGCAGCTGCAAATTTTAATTTGTGGGTTAGCTGTTGTAACCTTTGTTTTCTACAGGGATCTCACAATGGCAACAAGATGCACTTTATCTCTGATACTCCTTGGATTATGCGTCAGCACTCAAATTGTGAAATGCACCTCAGTGTGTTCAGTTGGAGCCTCTGTCGCAGTCTGCATTGATAAAGGTCTTCAAGAGGTTCCAGAACTTCCCCCTTTTGTAAATAAAGCGGATTTGAGTAAGAACAATATTGCTGAACTCAATGAAACATCCTTTTCTCATCTGGAAGGTCTACAAGTCCTTATACTGATGCACCAAACAACAAGACTTGTGATCAGAAACAATACATTCAGAAGACTCTCTAACTTAACATCACTTCAGCTTGACTACAACAACTTCCTGCGAATGGATACAGGAGCGTTTAACGGATTATCAAACCTTAAAAATCTCACTCTCACTCAGTGCAGTTTAGATGACGCAATTTTGTCTGGAGACTTCCTCAAACCTCTGGTATCTCTTGAGATGCTTGTATTGCGTGAAAACAACATTAAAAGAATCCAGCCAGCATCATTCTTTTTAAATATGAGGAGATTCCATGTGCTCAATCTCTCTCACAATAAAGTGAAGAGCATCTGTGAAGAAGACCTCCTCAGCTTTCAGGGTAAACATTTCAAGCTTCTGAAACTGTCCTCCGTGACACTGCAAGACATGAATGAGTACTGGTTAGGATGGGGAAAGTGTGGAAACCCATTTAAGAACATGTCCATAACTATATTGGACTTATCTGGAAACGGCTTTAATGTTAACATGGCAAAGCGTTTCTTTGATGCAATCACTGGTACCAAAATCCAAAGTCTCATTCTCAGTAACAGTTACAGCATGGGCAGATCTTTTGGAAATAATTCAAAAGATCCAGACAAATTCACATTCAAGGGTCTTGAGGAGAGTGCTATTATGATTTTTGATCTCTCCAATTCAAGCATTTTTGCTCTGTCATCTTCAGTATTTAGTTATTTGTCAGATCTAGAACAAATTACATTAGCAGAAAGTCAGATCAACAAGATTGAAAAAAGTGCATTTTGGGGTATGACAAATTTACTAAAGCTAAACCTGTCCAAAAACTTCCTTGGTAGTATTGATTCTAGTACATTTCTGAATCTAGAGAAGCTCGAGGTGCTTGATTTGTCTTATAATCATATATGGATGCTTGGATATAAATCATTTCAAGGACTTCCAAATCTACTCAACCTAAATTTAAGAGGAAATGATCTCAAACATGTACATTTATTCGCAGCCATACCAAACCTGGAGAAGCTCTACTTGGGTGACAATAAAATTTCATCTGTGTATTATTTAGACAAAATTTCCAAATATCTTACAACCCTTGACCTGGAATTCAACAAACTTTCTTCCATGTCAGATCTCTATGCAATATTACAGGAATTTCCTCAAATTGAGGAAATTTTTCTTGGAGGTAATGAGCTTATTAATTGCCCTAATGATGCACACAAAGTGCTTTCACAAAAAGTACAAATCCTTGATCTTGCATTTGCAGGTTTGGAAGTTATCTGGTCAGAAGGAAGATGTTTAAATGTGTTTAACAATCTTCAGCAGCTAGAAAAACTTTCTCTGAATCACAACTTGCTACGGTCACTTCCCAAAGACATTTTCAAAGACCTCAACTCTTTGAACTTTTTGGATTTGTCCTTCAACTCTTTGAAGTACCTTCCAAACGGTATATTCCCTGAAAGTCTTCGAGTTCTTTATCTTGAATATAATTCTATTTATTCATTAGATCCAAATCTCTTTAGCACCCTCAGCTACCTCAGCCTGAAGAAAAACGATTTCCGTTGTGATTGCAACCTAAGGGATTTCAAAACTTGGCTAAATCAAACCAACGTAATCTTTGCTCACCCCATTGAGGATGTGATATGTGCCAGTCCTGAGGATCAGTACATGGTTCCGGTTGTGGGATCCAGCATACAATGTGAGGATGAAGAGGAGGAAAGAAATGCTGAAAAACTGAGGCTTGTGCTTTTTATTTTCTGTACCGCATTTATCATAGTACTCACTGCTAGCACCATCATTTATGTCCGTCGACGTGGCTACATCTTCAAGCTTTACAAAAAACTCACTGGCAAACTTGTGGATGGAAAGCGAGAGGAGCCTGATCCTGAACAATTCTTATATGACGTGTTTCTCTGTTTTAGTTCCAATGATATTAAGTGGGTAGAAAGAGCGCTGCTGAACAGACTAGACTCTCAGTTCTCAGAGCAGAACACACTCCGCTGCTGCTTTGAGGAGCGAGACTTCTTACCTGGGGAGGACCATCTTACCAACATGCGAAATGCTATCCAGAATAGTCATAAAACCCTTTGTGTGGTGTCTGAACGTTTCCTAAAGGATGGCTGGTGCCTAGAAACCTTCACCCTGGCACAGTGCAGGATGCTAGTGGAGCTAAAGGACATTCTGGTGGTGCTGGTTGTAGGGAACATACCGCAGTACAGGCTACTGAAGTACGATCAACTGAGATCCTACATTGAGAACAGAAGATACCTTCTGTGGCCCGATGACAGCCAGGACTTGGATTGGTTTTATGACCAACTTCTGCATAAAATAAGAAAAAACACCAAGGTTAAACAAACAAATGTTAAAGTTAATGAGGGTGAAAAAAATCTTGACGCCACAAATCTGCAAGCAGACACTGCAGTGTAACTATGAAGGACTTTGTATAATTCCTTGCTTCGCTCCCAGGTTCTCATCCATCCCACTTTGTTGAAATTCTATTGGACAATGACATCAACAAATATTAAGCATATAAAGCTGGAAACCATACTGTATTGTATAGTTATAAATGTTTATTTTGTATTATCCATAATGTGTTTGTACTTCTCAGTGTCAGTTGGGTAGTTAAAGGTCAGTAGAACGGTGACTTTTTTATATATTATGTAAATACTCCATTTATATGACCTTTTATTTTTTTCATAGTGTTCCAGGATTTGGCAAATAAAATCTTACAATTCACACCATGTGTCCAAATATCTGTGAGACACTACTTATAGATAATTGCATTCAGTTATTTAAATAAATCTGATGGTTACTCCAAAAAAGGACATATCAGGTGACCCATTGATATAATTTATATATTAGAACCGTTAAAAAAAATTTATTATTTTAATTATTACTACTACTATTTTATTATATCAGATATCCTTTATTGGTAGACCCGATCAATAACCAAAAATCAATTGTATAGAAAAATCTTTAAAATTGGTGATTATCTTCCTTAAAAAAACAAAACAACAACTCCCTTATTTTTGAAAATGATTTAGTTAATAAATAAATGTTTGGGTGAGACATACACATATAACACTGTATATGTCAAGGACACGTTTGTACAATTAAATTCACACTTAGTATATTTGACCAAAACAAAACAAACAAAAAAATTCTTCAGGTGTAAAGTCACATAAACTGACTCAATTTTCCTGAAGTCTTGAGGCTAATGTAAATATTTGCACACTGCCGAAAGAGGCAGTTTTATCTAAGAAACTGGGAAGGAACAAAGACAACTTTGAAACAAAGCACAGTCAGTCTTTCAATTCACCATTGCATAAACTACTGAAGTTTACTTTATAGGCGAAACATTCAAATCAACATCAACAAAAAAAAGTGCATGACTCAAATACATACACAATACACACAAAAATATATATACAAGTTCATATGAAATGTGCAGGAAAATAAATTCTGAATATGCTTTTCTGTTCTCATGAAAAAGTGATGGCCTGAGGCCAGATATTAAAAAAATAATCTAAAACACTGAGATGTCACACAAATACCAACCAGTGGGTCAAAATAGTGTCTTCTTAAATCAAACTTTGTTTAAAATATAAATGTTTTCCTTGACGTCATGTCAGCATTCTCATGCACATAATGTCAAGTAACTATTTCCTGTCAGGAAACAACCAGTTGCTAAATCTTAACAATATTGCAATATGTTCGCAATCTAACACACATTTTACATGTTAGCATAAACTCTCAGATGAGGCTTTTGAATTAATGGCAATAGTAGGCACGCTGGTTTTTGGCTTGTGAAACTCTACAGAATTGCACTTCACTTTTACAGTCTTTTTAAAACAGTTAATTTTTTTGGGAGAGACAGGCTCTGCCCTTTCATTATTGTCTTTGTCACTCTGATTGCATTTGACACTTTCTTCCGGTACCACTGGAATCGCTTCGCGAATCTCACGACTGTCCTGTATTAAAACACAAGTGCCATTTACTTTTGTTTTTATATGGTTGGATGGTATTTTTTGAGGGGTCAGGGAATTTAATGCTAGGTCCCCTGTCTTCTGTGTATCATGATTAACAGTACAGACTTGAGTTGTATCAGGCAAAGAGCAGCACTGAACATCTGGAAACTGAATGTTAGCTGGAAAGTTCTGGCTCTCTGGTAGAGGCGAATTCAGGCTACAAGCACTGATGTGAGACTTGTCGTGCACTGCAGTATCGGACAACAGTGCCTGATGCAAAAGGTGCACTGTGTGCATGCTGTAGCCTCCAGGAAAACATATGTGCGGAGTTGGCCTTGATGTTTGGCTCTGTGAGCAATGTTGGAAGTGGCCACAGTTAGCGGGAGTGTGTGCCGTATCCCGTGAGGGCTGAAGGTTCTGACCTACGGGTAAGCGATTGGTCTGTTTAGCGGGGCATGGGGTTTCTCGAGATTGGCTGCAAGGATGATAAGGAGTCCTTTGTCGCTCTCTCATATAATGATGCATACAATTTTCACAGGTGCACCTTGTACTATAAGTGTACTGATGTGGATGTGAAAGTTCCAAGCCATTTTCAAGCTCAGGGTTGGGTTCTCTTGAGTCGGTGTTCTGGGGTCCGCACAAGGTTGAGTGATTAGAAGTGATGCCGTTGTGCAACTGTGTACATGCTTCCTGTTCCTCATCGGAGGCCTTTTCCTCATTTCTGACATTCAGTGCCAAGGGTTCAAGCTCATAGTGTTCATGTCGACCATCAGTTCTTGTGTTATCTATCTGGTACTTGGTTGTGTAACCTAGTTTACCTAGGCTGGGATTAGATTGGTTTTCAGAGGTGTGCTCCGTAAAGGTGTAGCACTGGAGTTTCTTTGGCAAAGGAATCTGTCCACAGGTGCCCTGAGGACCCAGACAGCGACACATGCATTGAAAGAAAAATGTAGCAAAGGCCCAACTAATGCACATGATTAGCATCAAAAACGTGCCCAGTTGAGTGTAGGCAAGAACTGTGGATGGCATCATCATTGCACCGGCTACAAAGGTTGTGAGTGCTGCCATAGCTATAGCCGAGCCCATCCTGCTCAAGGAGAAAACCACCTTCCCTTCTCTGTCTGGTTCTGGGGCAAGGCGGTATGCCACGCCGTAATGAACAGCAAAGTCCACCGAAAGACCTACAGCAACTGAGATGGTCACGGATTCAAGCACATTTAGTTCCCAACCCAAGAGCACCAGCGACCCAACTGTGACAAATATGGTTCCGGCGATGGATATGATGGCGTAGAGGCTGATGATGATATTCCAGGTGGTCAGGAGCATGACACTGAAGGCCACCACCACCGACAATGCCATAGCAATTAGAGTCCCATCTGAAAGGCTGTCCTGTAGGTCGTAGAACTCCAAATTGCTTACAAACCATCCGTAGCTCAGTCCCTCAGGAGCATCCGTCAGCTCCTCTTGAATCCAAGTATCCACTTCTCTGTAAAACTGATGCATCTTCTCGTACGCCAGAGTAAAATGGTAGGTACTTTGAAATTCAAGCACAATTGCTCGAATTGTGTCATTGATGTCAAACCTTGGCCCTGGAGTCTTGCTGTCAAGGTGGTAGATGGTGCTTCGGTCAAGCTCCATAATGGCCCTTTTGATGCACAACTCAAAGACGTCTTGCCGGTAAGGGAACGTGGACTGACTACAACAGGGATAGACGGAAGCTTCGTCACAGTCTTGGTTTTCCATCCACTGCTTGAAAGTCTCCATGAAACAGCTTGTGAAGTCTTGCTCCTCCGACTGGAACACGAAGCTTTGGTTCCTAAGCTTCTGGCAAAAATTGAGAATCCACACCTGACTTGCAGGACTCGCAATGTTGAAGGTTGTGTCGAGTGTCAGTTTACCCTTGTTTTTTGGGTTCAGGGGATCTCCACTGTCAACCGGAGTAACTCCCCAAATGATGGTGATCGGCATGTGGAGATCTTCCCCATGGTTGACCCGTTCAAACATAAAGAGTTTTTTGTACTCCGCATCGTAGCGTTCAAAGGGATGGGAGGAACGAAACACCTGAAACTCCGACAGCTCCAGAGAAGGCAGTTTCATCTTGGGATTCACGCAAACAACGTAGGCACCACCCACCGTCAAAGCCAGGAACCACAAAAGCCACAAGTACCGCAACTTGATCACGATCCAAGGCAAAACTTTCTCAAAGAAAATCCGCGAGGCCTCCGAGATGCTAAAAAGACACTTGTTGACCATCTGGCACAGGCTCGTCCAAAAAGTCGCAATGCCCTGCGTCTGGTGGTGTTGTGAACGAGAGCATGTAAAGATGTTGACCAGGTACCGCTCATGTAGGACAACCACAGCTGGCAACCAGGTGACCATCAATATGTAGTTAACCAAGATGGCGGTACCAGCATATACACCGAAACATCGGATGGCAGTGATGTTGCTCACGTAATTGGCGTAGAAGGCAGCGGCTGTGGTGAAGCTGGTGACAAACATCGAGAGCGCCGCGTGCTGAAGCGTGACGCTGACCGCTTCAGAGAGCTCAGAGTTGGGTTTGTCAAACTTTGTGTAGTTCCAGACGTCGCAGAGCACGAAGGCATCGTCTGCACCAATTCCCACCAATATGATGAGTGCAGTGAGGTTCATGAAGGGGAAGAAATCAAAGTTGAAGACCACACGGTACAGGAAGTACGAGACAATAAGCGAACTGATGATAGCAAACATGGTCATAAGGGTGATGAACATTGACCTTGTGTAGATGCACATAACCACCAACACGATCACAATAGCTATTGCGGGATACATGGTATCTGTTAGCAGGTAGTCCTGAAACAAGTTGTGTTTGATGCCAAATTCGATTCCTGTGATGGTTGTGATCCCATCCGAGGAGTTCCAGTTCTCAAAGTTGTCCAAGTAGATGTTCATCATTGTTTCTCCTTTCTCTGTGGGAGAGAAGAGCATGCTGTACTTGAGGTTAGGTGGAAGGTGGTCCATGTTCTTTGGGTTCAAAAAGTCTTTGTCCACCAAAAAGTGAAAAATCTGATACACGGCATTGTATTTTGTACACTTCCGTGGCACGTTGCCACACTTGAGGTCCTTCTTGCGGGTGGTCATATCCCAACACTCAGGACCAAGGGTGCCATTGTGGTAATACTTTGCACAGGAGCGCAGGATTTTTAGGGTGTGGGAAACGTCTCGCTCTGTGATCTTTTGGCAGGAGGACTTATTAGTAAGGACGGCTATGTAGTTCCCAAGTGTCCAGCTGGGACAGCAGGAGGCAGCAGTGGTGCGCTGACACAGATCCAAGTACTGGGGATGGGAGCGAACCTGAAGAGCCAGACATGAAAAACACCAGTATAATTTCCTACATTACACTTAATGTAAAACAAATGGTGTAATAAATACTTAAATGCAACATACCCTTGTATTGTCAAAATTGCACATGGACTTTATTGCCTGTATATTCCACAAGTTCTTTCCCTCTGCAGAGGCAAATACGATTCGGGAATAGCTGTCACCTTTAGAGAGACAACATTTGGTGATTAAACCAAAAAGCCTTTCTCCATGGTCCACTAGGTGGCAGATTTGATCAATAGTATGTTTGTGTATTTCATGCATTTCTGCTTTATTTTGGCAGTATAGTAACACCAGAATACATTTGTGTTAATGCGCACAAAACCTAGTAGCACAAAAAAAAATTTCAATCACAAAACCTTAAGTAGTTAATATAATTAAAGTTAATGTAAACACAAACTGTGGAGTGCACTTACAAAAGATATAAAACAAGAAATAATACTTCTAAGCTGTGTAGTTTAAGATGCCCATTATGAAATAACAACTAGCAATAGTTTTATACATTTACATTAACCAGGATTACCAGGATAATAATGAGCAGCAGATCAGCATATTAGAATGATTTCTGAAGGATCATGTGACACTGAAGACTGGAGTAATGATGCTGAAAATTCAGCTTTGATCACAGGAATAAATTACATTTTAAAATATATAACTAGGGAAAACAGTTATAAATGCAATGGTGAGAGTTTAAAAAACATACTGACCCCAAACTTGTGAATGGTAGTGTATATTAAACATTAAATATCAAAAATTGCAAGCTTACAATTAATAAAAAATGTTTAAGTCAACATGTTGCCTAAAGTGCTTTCTTAGTTCTTCAATATTAATTTTTTTTTATTTTACTGCATTTTTGAAAATTAAAAAAATGAGGACAAATGGTATAGGAAGGCGGTCATTTCTATATGATAAGAGTGAATGTAAAAACTCACCTGGTACATCACAGAAGAAACTGTCTTTACTGAAATCCCATTCCGCTTGTCTTTTCTTTCTATCATAGTGATCCTTGGACCACCTGTCATCTTGGTGACTAAAACAGAAAAAGTAGAGGATTCGCAAATCAAATCAACGGTCCTGCATTAAAAAATTAAAACATTTAATGTGGCTTTGAATGAATGTCTGTCCCTCACAGCTTTGTTCTCACTTGTGTCAAATTAAACATGTATCTACTAAGACTATGGTCTACCATTGTTCTTTATGTTCAAAGTTACCCAAATAAAACCTTAATTCTCCATCACCCGAAACCATAATCTAGCGGTTCTTAACCTGCAATCTGATTCTTGTCGGAATTAGACAGCTTTATTGAAACAAAAATCCTTGCTAATTATTAATTCCAGAGCACGACGCAGCATACAATTTCAGCCTCAGAAAAACCTCCTCACATTGTTGCCATTAGTGATCTGCGATTGAAATGACCATTATCATTATTACTGACAGAGGGCAGGACTGCTGCTGACAGCACATCCTGTTCCACAGACAGGAAGTCTCTTTAATCAGAGGAAAGACGCCTATGCACATGCTGAGACGGAGCTGTGCCATACAGACCCTCATTTTCTTTCAGGACGCTTCTGTCATGATCCGTAATCCAACTCACAATGATCCGGATCAGATAAGCCATGATTCAGCCAACACACATCTCATTACCAAGCACTGCAAAAAATGCATTAAAAGTGATTTTCCTGTATTTGGCTGAGCAGTCATTTGGTTGGCTCGCCAATTTCTCTAATACATAAAATAAGTAAGCTTGACCAAGAGTTATTGTGGGTTAATGTGCTGACTTTCGCATTAAAGATACATATTTGCAAAACATAAAGGTCAAGTCCCTTACTGCAGAACCAAAATACTCTAGAAACTGCAAATCCTTAACAATTTCAGCCAATGAATACAAACAGGAAAATATGGTTATCAGATAAGAAGTGGACTCTGTTACCTTTTGGCCTGTTCATCTGCGTATTTGAAGGGGTAGTTGGCCAGTGTTGCCTTGTATCCCGTGTTTTTCACCATGTTGTTCCATGTTACAAGTCGCTGGCCTATTGCGGTGCCCCTCGGTTCAAATCCCTAATAAGACAAATGACAACAAATCTTTACTCAAACTGCCCATAAACAGCAGTCACTGCCATAATGTGCTGTCCATTTTTCCATCAGGATTTGATCCATGTAGGGTTATCATAATAAGACCAGGGATGTCAATAAATTTGAATTACTATAGAATTTGTGAAAGGTTTATTTATAAAAACAAAAAAAGAATTAATTAATAAAGTAAAAAAAATAATAATAATACCACCAGTTATATAAATCTTTTGATAAAAATTCTAATACTTTTCCAGGAGAAACCTTTTTAAAAATGTCCATTAATGTACTTTCTGAATGCCTAATATCATTTAAGGCAGGACATTTCAATAAAATATGCTTCACAGTCACAAAAATCAATTTGACATCTTGTATATACAGTCTGGTCATTTCTATTTTCAAAATAAAAACAATGGTTAGCTCTTTCATTCATAACTGGATTCACTTCATATTATTTGTTATGGAAAAATCCCATTCCATGTGCAACTTTTTGGAAATATACAAACTCGGAATGGGTTTAACATCAGATGTTGGTATTTGACATTTTGTTATTTCCAGTCCCATATGGCCCAGTATCCAACAAAAAACTCTATTAAAACCATGCTTCTTTAAGTAATCCACATTTTCTATTATCCTGACAATTATAGGATGGTCAGGCTTCAGGGACTTGATTGCTTGTGGACAAGACACACATATTAAAAAATTAAACAATTTTTTTGATGATCAGCTTACATCATCTTTTAAAAGTGACCCATACGTGATATCTGCATTTATACTAGTATGCACTTGGTGAAATGAAATAGACGTACTGACCTGGACAATCTAAGGCTGAAAAGGAAGTAAAAACGGTGCAATTTGCAATGCTCGCAGACGAAATGATCTTTAAAGGTCAGCAAAACATTGCTCTCTTAAGGAGGAGGACAAAAGAGGAGAGCCCATGTTGTAGCCTGGGCACTGAAAAGGGTCATGTGATCACAGTTGGTGTCCAGCTGAGATGACGACATTCACCACAGTCACTTTTTCAATGACGTACTCGCATTGACGGGAACCCGATCTGTCCGCTTACATGGCAGACGCAAATGCATGTATCTGATTCATATCATTTCGTTTCCTCGATTTGCTAAATCGTGCAGACGAATTACTATTACGTTTTCTGCGATTTGCTAAATCGTGCGGACAATTTACTATTTACTTTCCTCGATTTGCTAAATCATGCAGACGAATTACTATTACGTTTTCTGCGATTTGCTAAATCGTGCGGACAATTTACTATTTCGTTTCTGCGATTTGCTAAATCCTGCGGACAAAATACTATGCCGCTTCCTCGATTTGCTAAATCTTGTGGACAATTTACTATTTCGTTTCCGCAATTTGCTAATCATTGTGCGGACGATTTACAATTCTATTTCCTCGATGTGCTAAATTGTGTGGATGATTTACCATTACGTTTTCTGCGTTTTGCTAAATCATGTGGACAATTTACCATTTCGTTTCCTCGATTTGCTAAATCGTGCGGACAATTTACAATTTTGTTTCCTCGATTTGCTAAGTCATGTGGACAATTTACTATTTACTTTCCTTGATTTGCTAAATCATGCGGACGAATTACTATTACATTTTCTGCGATTTGCTAAATCGTGTGGACAATTTACTATTTTGTTTCCTCGATTTGCTAAATTGTGCGGGCGATTTACTATTTTGTTTCCTCGATTTGCTATATTAAACAAAATAGTAAATTGTGCTTGCATGTTTTAGCAAATCGAGGAAACGAAATAGTAAATCGTCCGCACAATTTAGCAAATCGAGGAAACAAGGACGATTTACAATTTCGTTTTCTCGATTTGCTAAATCATGGGGACGAATTACTATTACGTTTTCTACGATTTGCTAAATCGTGCGGACAATTTACTATTTTGTTTCCTCGATTTGCTAAATTAAACAAAATAGTAAATTGTGCGCGCATGATTTAGCAAATCGAGGAAACGAAATAGTAAATCGTCCGCACAATTTAGCAAATCGAGGAAACAAGGACGATTTACAATTTCGTTTTCTCGATTTGCTAAATCATGGGGACGAATTACTATTACGTTTTCTACGATTTGCTAAATTGTGCGGACGATTTACTATTTTGTTTCCTCGATTTGCTAAATCGTGCAGACGATTTACTATTTCGTTTCCTCGATTTGCTAAATCGTGCAGACAATTTACTATTTCGTTTCCTTGATTTGCTAAATCGTGCACACAATTTAAATCATGTGCATGATTTAGCAAATTGACGGAACAAAATAGTAAATCGTCCGCATGATTTAGCAAATCGAAGACAATGTGGGGCTCCATAGATTTCAGCCCACCAAAACCATTCTGAAAATAGCCGTTTTGGCTGAAAATATTCGGTAGGTGAATTTCGGTGCATCCCTATAAAAAAAATATTCCTCAGGCTCACCTGCAGTGGATTTGAGAAGTCAGGCAGGTCGGGCACGAGGATACCAACCAGGGCACAAACCACGATGAGAACGGTACACACCCCCAAAACCACCACCGGCCAATCAGCAATAAGCTCCGCATAACTGCAATTGAGAAAGATTAATTCATCACTCATTTAATGCACATTACTATTTAAAATGTATGCAAAACAATTAAGTAATAAAATAAAGATTTAAAAAGTATTTAATATAATACATTTTAAATAACTGTAATAATCTATCAAATAAAAAAAAAATGTACTAAATTATAATAAATTCAGCAGTGAGCTTACCTTTTGGGAAAACGGAAAGGCCTTGGAGGGCTGAAAGACAAAAGTAAAAAGCATAAATCAATTAGATTTAAGAGCCAAACAGTGGATTAAAACTACCTGCGTGGAGAGACATGTTTTTTCATGAAAGTGTGTATTTTTAACCAACCGCACACTGTATGAGGTCTAGATCTCTCCGTTCAAACATGCATTCCTGTGGGGAAAATCACAGCTGTCTCCTAGTTTCTTCTTGCTGCTTTTTTGAATCAAAACCATTTTGGATGTTCATATTAGAGGCTCTCACACCAAAACAGATCACCGTGCACTCAATGCACAGCTGTTCAAAATCAGCAACCTTTGTGCATATATGTAATCCATAGATCAAATAATGGCCTACACACAGGTGCACTACTGAGACAAAAGCCTGGTCTGGTGCAGGATGAGTTGCATATGAGCAACAGTAATAAACAAGCATCACTAACAACAAATCATAAGGCAAGCCATCTTTGAAGGCAACCAGTATTGCTATATTACATAGGGATGGGAGCAGTAGGGTCACAGGGCCAAGAGGTGGCTGTAATTTTCTTCCTCGTCGTCTTAAAAGGGAATCCATGGAATGCTATAATTAGTGGTTGCTATGGCACTGGGAGGCACAGATGAACAAAAGCCATTGGCAAGAATTTTTCACCACAGGGCGACTTCTAGAGCGGCCGTAAATCCCTTTGAAAGTTCAACGGACACGTTAATACAACAACCAGATGTTGCAACCACTCAGACTTTGAAGCATCTACATATTGTGCTCAAGGTGAGTCCCATTAGCTTTAAAAACAGAGAGGTGCGTGTCCTTCTCCGTGCAATCAGAGAGAAGTACATGAAGACAGCCGATAATCAAATAACCAAACCCAAAAGTAAATAACGAGGACCAGATTTCCTCCACTTCCTGTGTTAACGCAGCGAGGACAAGGGGAAAAAACCAATCCAATGATTTATAAAGTGCGCTATCAGCGAACGCTCCATGTTTGGGCCACAGACTGTGGAATTCAAGGGCGTGAATGAGAGATGGTCCAAAATGGAATAACGTTTGCGAGATATCGGGATGGATTATTCCACTGGAGTGCAACAGTTCTTCAATGCTATTTGGGAGTTTCCCCCTGTGTGATTTAATATTTGGACGTGTGCAACTTTTGTTTTCTGGTTAGCCAGAAAAGAAAATTAGTATAGTTCAGTATTTTAGTATAGCATATCCAAAATCTTTGTTTTCTGTGTATTTTAAATTTTTTTTTAAATTCAATCCTCTCATTTCATGTTCATGTAATAGTGCAACCAAAAAAAAAAAACAGCATGGTGTTCTGTATTTCGTGGAGAAAATGTTGTTGTAAGAACTAACAAATGTTTATAGCTAAGGCGGTTAATTACTAAAGAAAATACAGGGTAGTGGGTCAAACAATGTGGTGATGGGGTGAAATGGTAGCGGAGGGAGTGAGGGTCAGAGGTCAAAGGAGGAAGATAGAAAAAAAGTGCTGAGGCTTGGAAGAGAGAAAACAACACAAAACAATCAAGTTCAGTCAAGTACATTGCACACTTGATGATCTACTGCCTGACCTTCTCAGCTGTTAACCCTCTGGTGCTCTGTGTCAATTTGGACCGAAAAATTTTGTTGTTTTTATTTTTTACTTCATTGTAATGGTACAAAATATTGCAAAGGTTTTGGCAATTGCTACGTGAACACACACAAAAAAAATCATGGACGTGATTAGAAAAAGTTAAATTCTCCTAAAAAAAAAAAATTGCAGTCAAAAATGTGCGCTTTGGAAATGAATGGGAAATAGATTTCATCTAGTGGAAGCGCTTGGTACTGCAACCAAACAAAATGTTACTGAAAGCTAATTTTTTGAGATATCAAGCTCAAATTTGGAACACAGTTTGTTTAGATTCATGGATTAGATTTTTTCCCACAGTTTTAGAGTAAAACGTGTTATATAACCATTGAAAATAGTATTTTGGTGCATTTTTCATAACAATAAACAAAATTCTATAACTTTAAATTAACTTTTTAAAACTTTTTTCAAGTCAGCAATCAAAAAAAAAGTAAGATTTGACAGTTTTAGTAAAGTTTATGCTCAAAAAGTGAATAAATGGATAATAACTACTGCATAAATATAATATAGTACCATAAAATCCCCTAAAAATACAAAAAATTAAATAAAAAAAGAATTATCAAACTAAAATAGTACATTCATTTAATTTAAAACAAAATAAAAAAGGTCATTTTTGACCGCCACGTGAGCAGCACCAAACAGAAAACACAGATATTTAGATCTGTTCTGAATATCGCCAAATATTGAAAACTATCAAGATATGGTTATGTAAGCCATCCAAATTCAGAAAGTTTTGGGTCAGTAAGATTTTTATTTTTTTTTAAAGAAATTAACACTTATTTAGCGAGGATGCATCAAATTGATCAAAAGCGACAGTGTATTAACAATAATGTTTTGTGGTTCTTTTGGGCAAAGAATTGACTCAGGGTCTTCATTCAGGTTTCAATTGTTTACTGAAAGGGAAACAAAAATAAAGTCCAGTTAAAAACGTTTTTTCCATCTTTCTTTCATTTTGAAATGTCAGTTTCTAAAGACGCTTAAATGCAGTCCAATAATAAAACAGTAAAAAAAAAAAGGGGGTACTCAACGAATATACTTAAACCGAAACAAATTTAAATATCATCTACTCAAGCATTTATGCTAATTTTAATTATTACAGAAAAATGTTACAAAACATCCATTTAAAAAAAAAAAAAAAAAAAGCTTCAAAGAATCCATCAAAGAATCCTGAAAGAAATGTGTCATGCTTTCCACAAAAATATAATGAGCAGCAATGATTTCTGGAGGATCATGTGACACTGAAGACTGGAGTAATGATGCTGAAAATTCTTAAAATATATAAATGCAGCCTTGATGAGTAAAACTCTGCAAATAAGAATCATCTTCAGCCTGAAATTTAAAATGTTTACAGCTTTTATTTGCCATTAATTTAACTATAATAGCAACAGCTGAGAACAAACCCAAACGCAAACATGTGAATGACGTGCACACGTGCAGAAATGGAGAAGGCTCAATCCACGAGGTCTAGAGGTCAACGCCTGATATCTCCACATTCTTTGCTTTGACATATGTGGATATATGGACTCCAGGCAGGGAGGCTGGATTTCAACACTGTGGCAAACAGTTACAAGCTGTCCAAGAAACATCTTCATTATCTACTGGCCTCCTACTGCAAGTATTCGACAGCTTAAGTGCCAAACTACAGAATGCAGAACAAACGACGCTTTGAATAATATGATGCATTGTGATTCCTGTGAGAAATCTTAGCACTGATAAAAAGATATTTTGTGAATTAAAGGGGACCCTTTCACAAGATGTAATATCAGTCTCTGGTGTCCCCAGAATGTCTCTGAAGTTTCAGCTCAAAATCCCCACCAGATCATTTATTATAGCTTGTCAAATTTGCCTCTATTTGGGTTTGAGCAAAAACACGCCGTTTTTGTGTGTGTCCCTTTAAATGCAAATGAGCTGCTGCTCCCCGCCCCCTTTCCAGACGAGGGCGGAGCTTTAACAGCTCAACAAAAACAAAGCTGGAGAATCTCACGCAGCCAAATGAGGATTGTCAGTAATCCATGAACCAATAAATAAAATGTAAACCTTGAATACAAATCAATGCAAGTCATTTTGGATAAAAGTGTCTGCCAAATGCATAAACTAATGAAAAATAATACATCCATGAAAAAAATATAGTTTTATGTGTTAAATAAATGCAATAAAAATATGGGTTTATGTATTCAACAAACCAAAATTTGATGTTCAACCAACTGTTTCAACTCAAAAAGTTAAGTTGTCCTTGAAATTGGCCAAAACATCATTGTTTTAAATAAAAAAGTTCAGTTCACAATTCTAATCAGACAGAAATACGCCATTCGTTCAATTTTTGACTGAACACATTGAACTCTTACAAGACTAAACACATCAAGTGTTTGATTCACTAAAAAGAAATGACTCATTTGTTCCAAGAGTTGTTTGGACTACACTAGTCACTGCATGTTTTGAATGTATTAAAATGAATTGCCTTTTGGAATCGAATTACACTATTCTGTTGCACTATTTAAAAAGAAACGGAACTCCAGCGGGAATTATTCTTCCGGGAAAGAACACATTACAATATTCCTCATTTAAATAATTGATACGCAGAATAAAGGGGCGGTTATGGTTACACCAATCACAACACTCTGCTCCAGCCGACCAATCTGCTTTTCAAAGGAGGGGCTTCATAGAGATAGGAACTAAACAGAGCGTTACTGACAGACTGGGAAGAGAGGAGCTGCAACAATGGAGAATATGAGGCAAATAATGAACCTGAAAACCTAGTAGAGACTTTGAAAAAGAGCATAATAGGTGCCCTTTGAGAATCATTTCATTCAACTCTTAGAGTGTGTGAATAGCAACATAGACTCTGCTTTGATATCAAGCATGTCTAGACATGGGCCAAACTCATTTAGCAAGCGGCACACCGCAGACAGAGTTCTTTGTTTGCATACAATATCAAGATGCAGCTTCAGCAAACATCAGACAGGCTAAAAGCCTGATTGAAAATTCAATGGTTGGGCTTGATTCTCTCGCTTAATTCAGGTTCTTTTTAGGCCACAGGATCTTCTCAGCAACAAGTTCACGACCCCAGACGCAAAGCCAGACAGTACTAGTGTTTTTCTCATGAGTCTTAGAGGAGGCTGTGGGATTCAAGGTAGAAAGAAGGTTTTGAGTGTGATTGAGAGGGGAAAACACAACCACGACGAGAGGAAATGAAAGGTGAAGGCAGGAAATTTGCAGAGACAGGTAAGAGAGCGAGACTTTGAGAGATGCCAAGACAGATAGACGGACTTCTGTGGAAAATTCCTTACCGGAGTTTAGTGCTGCACATTTAATCGAAATGAAGCAGAAATCTTGATATGGTTCAGTGCAATAAAAGGGGTCCTTGATAATGATTTCACTTTTTTAACTGTAGTTAGTGTGTAATGTTGCTGTTTGAGCATTAACAGCATCTGCAAAGTTACGACACTCAAAGTTCAATGCAAAGAGAGATATTTTCTTTTACAGAATTCTCTGTTTGAGGACTACAACAAACTTCCCAGGTTAGTGACGTCACAAACCCCGAAATTTACATAAACTCCGCCCCCGAGAACATGCAACAAAGGGGGCGGGGCCATGTTGGGCTGCTTTAGAGAAGAGGAAGAGTTGTTGTAGTAGAGTGTTGTTGTCATGCCGTCATTTTACGCCGGACTGCTTCACAAACAAGGATCAATTCAACACAAAAGATGAACATGACGACACATGCTAGTGGATGAGTTGAATCAACTCCACAGCAACTACATCAATTTATCCACTAACCATTCAGAAACGTCTAAAAGTTGTAACTTCTTCCTGAGTCTCTCCATCAGTGTCGACTCCGGTTTGAACAATGTAAGGCTGAACACTTGTCATTTTGGCTGCGTGAGATTCTCCAGCTTTGTTGTTGTTGAGCTGTTAAAGCTCCGCCCTCTTTTGGAAAGGGGGCGGGAGCAGCAGCTCATTTGCATTTAAAGGGACACACAAAAACGGCGTGTTTTTGCTCACACCCAAATAGGGGCAAATTGACAATTTGACAAGCTATAATAAATGATCTGTGGGGGATTTTGAGCTGAAACTTCACAGACACATTCTGGACACATTGTATTATGCGTCCCCTTTAAATAATGGCAAAGGCTGCAGTTTAATTAAATGCATGCGCTGCGTGAGTCAGAGTGAAGCGTGGCACTGTGTTCTTTTACACGCAAGCAGCACATGATCCGGTGTGTTCAAGTCGATTCACAATAAATATCACTCCAGACAAACCTGCTCTGATTTTAGGACACCTGTAACATGCATTTGAATACAAAACAGGTGCCAACCATCTTCCCAAATTTGTAATGAGATTTGAGATTATCAACAAAGGAAAAGCTCTTATGTGGCTTTGTCAAAATAAAAGCTTGATGGTTTAACATTTGAAAATGAATACCATACCTTAAATATTAGTATTGCAATTTAAGTTTCTCATATTTTCTTAGATTTTCTCATTTTTTATTTTATAGTGAAATATTACAATAGTAAAATTTTTTTTAAATAAATATTTAGTAGCATTAATGGGAAGCTAATTTGAAACAATCGGTGTTGTATAAAGCACTATATAAAATTTGCCTTGACTAGTAGTTGTAGTATATAATAATAATAAAATAACTATCATCATCATCATTATAGTTTTAGATATTTAAATCACAATTTTTTACCAAATTTTGCAGCCTTACAAACAAGCAAACCTGTTTTTTTTTTTTTTTTATCACATTAAAATCGCATTTTTTATCAAAAAAATAAAAAACAAAAAATATATGGGTATCATTGTTTTTATCGTTCACCAGCTGGAAAAAAATATTCTGAAAGTGATTCTAATGATATTGTTTTCTCTTAATACTACGATTCTGTAAAAGTTGCATATCAGTAAACTCAACTATTAGACACCAGGATGAAAACCCTGGGCTAACTGTACATGCTGTGATGGTTCCTGATGAAACATTTTTTTAATAAAGCCACGATTTATTAGAAGTGGACTAAAAATGTTCTAGTGCAATTGCTGCAAGGATCTTCTCTTTGATCGGGATAATAATAACTGCACCTGTAGCGTTAGCATCAAATACAAGACGCTCCCAGATCGACTTAATACATTCCAGCTGTTCTTTCACCCTTCTACAGGCTTCAATCTGTTTAGTAAACGAGAATAAGCAAGCTAGACATCGGCCTAATTTGAGGTTATGACTGGGTCCTGCTTGCTCTGTGTCTTTGATCATGGTTTATGGGATCAGGTGGGCTTTGATCTTCACTGGGCATCTTCACCAGCTCTACGGGTTCCTCACGCACCCTATACGCGAACAGACTCGAGACGCATCAACTGTAAACGTTTTATTCATGCGAGCGTGCAGCTCATACACACATCTCTTGACCTCACGTTGCATGCAAAACAACATTCGAAGATCTCAAAATCTAAAAACCTGAGGAGAACCTGAAAAGACCTCTTAAAAGTGTTTTTAAAAGCAGACCCAAAACTTTGACATTTATGCATGCAATGAATAATGGAATAAAACTGCTTATGGCACCATTTAGCTAAGAAAAACATCCTTTGGCCGGTGCTAAAATGCAAGTGAGCTGCCAGAAGTAATGTTGAAGTAAGTGGAGTGGCGGTATGGTAGATCAGGAGCACCGAGGGGGTTTGGAAACCTTGGTTCCGCTCGGCTGCATGTGTTTCTGTTTGGAGCGCAGAGCAAAATTTGGAGCTGAAGCGAGGGCGGTCAGGGATTAAACGCTTGAAGTGTTTGTGTATCAATCTTTCCAGGGCTGTGACACATTCAGAAAACAAATGACAGCATTAATAAAGCTTTTAAGAAAAACTCAACATCCAAAAACACCAGGTGTAGCTTTAGGCTGGACACTTTTTTTTTAGTTAATTGTGGTTTTATCATCAGAATATGACAAACACTTGCTAAAAAGGTGAAAATTTTCACAAATTAGGTCTAATATTACATATTTTCTCTCTTAGAAATGCGTATTTGACATTAGCAGTAGCTTGAGTTGAGATGCAGATATAAATTTATGCTCAATAAAAACAGGAAAACATTTTTTAACTTTAGTTAGTGTGTAATGTTGCTGTTTGAGCATAAACAACATCTGCAAAGTTACGACACTCAAATTTCAATGCAAAGAGAGATATTTTCTTTTACAGAACTTTCTGTTTAGGGACTACAACAAACTTCCCAGGTTAGTGACATCACAATTTACATAAACTCCGCCCCTGAGAACACACAACAAAGGCCATGTTGGGTTGCTTTAAAGAAGAGGAAGAGTTGTTGTAGTAGAGTGTTGTTGTCATGCCGTCGAATTGAGTTGAATCAACTCCATAAATGTATCCATTAACCATTCAGAAACGTCCAGTTTCATTCTAAGGGCCCTATTTTGACAATTTAAATTCAAAGTGTAAAGCGCAGGTGCACTCAGGGCGTTTCCAAATCCACTTTTGCTATTTTGACGACGGAAAAACGGTCCGTGCGCTGGGGCGCATTTTTGAAATGGGTTGTCCCTATTCTCTTAATGAGTAATGGGTGTAACGTTCAATAAACCAATCAGAGTGCATCTCCCATTCCCTTTAAGAGCGAGATGCACTCGCGCCATGGCGGATTGCTATTTACATGCCGGAATTTGTTGGCGATGAGTCAGTTAATATATATGTGTGTGTATTGGCACGATTGTTCAATTAATTAGCCAATTTCGTTCATCATTATTAGTAGTAATAGGCTGAACTGAAAATAGGTAGCCTAATTCTAATACACACAATGACTATTCATCATTACATTTTTATATTTATGTAGCCTACACAATAATATTCTTTTACACTGTAATCCTTTTGTTTTTAATATTTGGCATGTTTGTGTGATGCGCATCCCTGTGTGTAATAAGCAAAGTCAACGCACACTGTGGACGCACCCAGAGGCGCAGTTTCTACCAACAAAAAAATATTGCGCCATTGACTTTAGACCAGGTTTGAGTTGGTCTATGGCGCAGTCTATGTTTTCAGCTCCTTAAAATAGCAATGCGCCGGCAATGCGCCTGAACACACCTCTTTTTTAGACCAGCACGCCCATGGGCGCACTAACTGGTGCAAATGCATTTACTAATTTAAGGACGTGGCGCTGAACGGGAAAACGCGAACGGTGCCGGACGCAAACTAGCAAACACACTTGCGCTGCGCCTTGCGTCGCATTGCGCCGGGTGTATTATAGGGCCCTAAAAGTTGTATCTTCTTCCTGAGTCTCTCCATCAGTGTCGACTCCGGTTTGAACTAGGGCTGGGCGATATATCGCATGCGATTGTCACGCGCATTTCGTCAGTAAAGCCGGTTCCCTGATTACCGCCATCGCCTGCTTTCATATGGCGCGGCATTTAATAGACAGAGCCGTAGATCACTGAAAAGCCACGCAATATCGCGTTCATTATCGAAGGCGATTCATCTGCGATATGAATGCGATATTGCGTGGCTTATCAGTGATCTACGGCTCTGTCTATTAAATGCCGCGCCATATGAAAGCAGGCGATGCCGATTTAGCGGTAATCAGGGAACCGGCTTTACTGACGAAATGCGCGTGACAATCGCATGCGATATATCGCCCAGCCCTAGTTTGAACAATGTAAGGCTGAACACTTTTGTCATTTTGGCTGCGTGAGATTCTCCAGCTTTGTTGTTGTTGAGCTGTTAAAGCTCCGCCCTCTTCTGGAAATGGGGCGGGGAGCAGCAGCTCATTTGCATTTAAAGGGACACACACAAAAACGGCGTGTTTTTGCTCACACCCAAATAGGGGCAAATTTGACAAGCTATAATAAATGATCTGTGGGGGATTTTGAGCTGAAACTTCACAGACACATTCTGGACACATCAGAGACTTATATATATTAATAATATAATACAATTTGATATGAATATCCCACATTTCTACCACATACCATGGCTTCAGTTAGTTTTACAACAGTAAACCCATGGTAAATATTGGTGATTTGTGAATTGAAAAGCCTTCTCGCTGTATTGTTGCATTTCTCCTGTTGTTGTGAATGTTTCATCTGGCTATAAACTAGTTTAAATCACTAGGCATTTGATTTTCGGAGAACTCTACACCGAACTCTATCGCTTGTCACTGGATCTCTTAGTGGTCACGTGATCAAGACGGTCGATTGAGAATCCGCTTGCATTCACTGATTAGGTAAAATGCAGATGTCAGAATCAGAATTCACGTTAACAAGATTGAGAGACATGAGCTAAACTGTTGTTGTTCCTGATAACACGTAAAGGCTTCTCAAAATGACACCCTGAAATTGAGAACACAAAGATCATTTTCAGGCTAGTTGGCTGGTCGGGGCTTGCAGCTGTCACACACACACACACACACACACGCACAAAGCTCTGCATGTTTCGTGAATATCTTCCAAGTCTGGCTGTCCTGCAACAAAGAACTGGAAGCTTCATGTGATTCTTTAAACATTGGGACAAATTTATCAAAGTTTCTGTTTGACATTGATTAAACATCTTCCTGAAAAGGAACTGAACCAGTTGACTGAAGCATCTGTTGACTTACGCAGGCACGACAAGACAAGTTTCCTCTGTTAAGCATCGTTTCTGTCCGAAGTGAAATGCTGACAAAAATCAGCCAATCAGAACATATTTTATATTCAATTGACAGGTGAGGGGAGCAGAAACTAACTGACCAACAAAATGTCATTCACACATCCAAATCTCACACTCGCTTCACCGTGTTGCACCTGGTTAGGGCAGGGTTGGAAACGCAGAAGAAAAGTTCTGGTCAGGTAAATGAAGCGTGTCAGGAAGGGTTAAACATGTGACGTGACCCAGATGGCTACATGTCAGCTCGCTCTTTTTCAGTCAACAAAAACAATCAATCATCCCTCAGGTGCCGTCAGTCTCCGCTGCATCATTCCTGGAAAACCTGCAGCTACTATGACAATCAGGAGGTACATAATATATAATCGCCAAAACCATATTGGTTACGGCTAAAATCAGCTAGAGATGTTAATACAATCTCAACATGCTCAAATAATGATTATTAACCAGTATGTGATTGCAATATGAATGTGTCTATTACTAAAACGTCTAATAAGTTCATGCCACAACTACAAACTGTTTCAGAGATAATATCATCTGTTATCATTTGTTATATATTATTATATTATAAATGATACATTTATGTCACCATTCAATGCTATAAAAATTATAGCTTAAAATAGCTATATACATAGTAAACAAGTAAATAAATATATTATATTTTATATATATATATAGTAACTATTCAATGTTTTTAATGTCCATAAGTTGAAAAAAATAGCAATATAAATACAAATAGTAAATTTAACTACATAAAAAAGCAAAAAAAGTAAATATTGCATTTATTTTATGTATTGTTTAGCCATTTTTTTAATAAATAGCCAACTATCTATAATACATATATATTTAAAAAATACAAAAAAAAATCTACCTCATAAATAGTAAATAGATATTTATTTTGCTATGTATTTAGCCATTTTGATCTCTTTTTATCTAAATAGTTAACTACTTCTACTAAATAAATAAATATATATAGCAATATAAATAGTAAACATTACCATTTATACTAATAATAGCCATATAAATAGTACATATATTTATTTAGCCATGTATTAAGCTATTTTCATCTGTGTCCAGTTATTTATTTAATAGCTAAATAAATAGCTAACAACCTATAATATATATATTTAAAAAACATACTAAAAAAACTACCGTAAAAATCTATATAAGTAGTAAATACATCTTTATGTATTATTTAGCCACTTTTATCTATTTTAGTTATTTATATTAAATAGCTACCTATCTATATAGAATATATAGCTAAATGAATATTTATTTATTTAAATAATCAAACAAAGTGTTTCCATCCTGAGTGGCACGTGAGGATAAATGAAGTTCAGAACGCTGCCAACCTCCACAGATCTTTCTCATGTGCTTCCAGATAACAGTGAAGAAAAATCCAACATCTTGACAGCACAATGAGCTTCTCAACCACCCGCGGCTCAAATAAGAAAGCAGAAAGGCTGCCCAGATTCAAGAAACCTCAGAGGAATCGCACACAGAGACGATGTGCATGTGAGATTTCAAATCAGGTGAGTTCAAAAGGCTGATGGAGAATCGTGGAGGTGATCGGCAGCATCATTGCCAATTATCCTCAACTTAATCCAGCAGAAACAGATCAAACAGATACTCATGCTCCTGTCTGCGTGGAAGATGGTGATTTACAGTGACCCATGTGGTTCGTCTTCATCTCTGACCATCTAAAGCAACCTGCCTCATCAATAAAGTCCAGACCAATACAGCTACAGCAATACGCTCCTATCTAACTTCCACATGCCTTTAGTTTTAACACATTAGTTTAGAGTCCAAACTAGCTGCTTATTAGCATGCATTTTGGCTTTTTATTAGTACTTATAAAGCACATATTAATTCTGCATTATCATATTCCACATCCCTTAATCTTACCCAATACCTAAACTTAAGAAAATAACTTTGTAACTATTAATTAGGAGTTTATTGAGGCAAAAGTCGTAGTTAATAGTTAGTTAATAGCGAGAATTGGACCCATATCTAATTTTTAAAACGAAATTAAGATTTTATTCAGCATTAAATTGATCAAAAGTGACAGTAAAGACATTTATAATGTTACAAAAGATTCTATTTCAAATAAATGCTGTTCTTTTGAACTTTCTATTTAAAGAATCCTGAAAAATAAAATGTATCAGTTTCCACAAAAATATGAGTGTTTTCAACATTGATAATAATCATAAATGTTTCATGAGCATCAAATCATCATATTAGAATGATTTCTGAAGGATCATGTGACACTGAAGACTGGAGTAATGATGCTGAAAATTCAGCTTTGATCACAGGAATAAATTACACTTTACTATATATTCACATAGAAAACAGTTATAAATGCAATATGGAAGCTTGTTTCTGCCACTGAATAATAAATAAAAAAGATAATTGAAAATTTCTCACAATTGTGAGTTATAAAGTCAGAATTGTGAGATGGAAAAACTCTGTCAGTCAGTCTTTTTCCCCCTCAGAATTTGACTTTATTCCTCTCAATTGTGAGTTTATATCTCGCAATTGTGGGAAAAAAGACAGAATTGTGAGCTAAAAAGTCACAATTATCTTTAAAAATTGATAAAAACAAGCTCCCATAATGCAATCTTGGAGAGAGTTTAAAAAAAAAAATCTAACTGACCCCAAACTTTTGAATGGTACAGTATATTAAACATCAAGTTTACAATTAGTAAAAAAATGTTTACATTTTGCCTAAAGTGCTTTCTTAGATCTTTAATATTTTGCAAATATTGAATAGAGAGACAAATTATAGGATTAGTTCACTACTGAATTAAAATTTCCTGATAATTTACTCGCCTCCATGTCATCCAAGATGTTCATGTCTTTCTTTCTTCGGTCGAAAAGAAATTTTTGAGAAAAACATTCCAGGATTTTTCTCCATATAGTGGACTTTACTGTGGTTCAACGGGTTCAAAATGTCAGTTTCAGTGCAGCTTCAAAGAGCTCTACATGATCCCAGACGAGGAATAAGAGTCTTATCTAGAGAAACCATCAGCCATTTTCTAAAAAAAAATAAAATTAATATACCTTTTAACCACAAATGCTCATCTTGCACTGCTCTGTGATGCTCCACGCATTACGTAATCATGTTGGAAAGGTCACACGTGACGTTGACAGAAGTACCACGGTAGGGCAAAAAACTCCATCTCAACTTCAAAATCATCTGACATCATTGCTTTACCTTTTTTTGTAAAGGCTGTTTGACGTTCGCTTTGTAAACACTGGATCGATACGCGTGGCCTTTCCAACATGATTACGTCATGCGTGGAGCATCACAGCACAGTGCAAGACGATCATTTGTGGTTAAAAAGTATATAAATGTTTATTTTATTAGAAAATGACTGATGGTTTCTCTAGATAAGACTCTTATTCCTCGTCTGGGATCATGTAGAGCTCTTTGAAGCTGCACTGAAACTGACATTTGAACCTGTTGAACCCCAGTGAAGTCCACTATATGGAGAATAATCATGTTTTCCTCAAAAACCTTCATTTCTTTTCGACTGAAGAAAGAAAGACATGAACATCTTGGATGACATGGGGGTGAGTACATTATCAGGAAATCTGAATTCTGAAGTGAACCAATCCTTTAATGCAGCAATGACATGTGATCAATAAAGTTGCCCATGCACACATTTTGACATTATGAGTATTGCTATGCAAACATATAATTGTAAGAGAACAACAGAATGATCTAGTTTTTATGTCCCGGTGCAGAACAGATGCTCACCTCAGCGTGGCCATGTTGGGTTGGTTCTGGAGATGCTCTTGCCAGTGATGCTGCATGCAGAAACAGCGCACGCCCTGCACACAGCAGGAACCCATGTGAAGCGCTGAGGGAGACACGGTGCTCTGGAAGAGAGCGCAATCCTGCTGGTTCCCGTTACAGCAGACGGGCTGCCGAGGAGAGCAGTAAACGCAGCAGGCTGGCGGCAGGGCGTTGGGCAACAGAACGGCCAACCTCTGAGAATCTGTGGAAGAGGAGCTCGGCGAAGATGGACGCGCACTTCCGTTTGTTTTCAGCCCGCCGTTCTGCTCCGAGCGCGTCAGCTGGGTCTGCTCATCGGGATGTGTGGACGCCGACACTCCCTGGTCCTCGTCTGGGTTTTCGTTGGCATTTGTGGCAGGGTAAGCTGTCGAGGATCTGCCGTTGCTGAGGGGCCGGAGGTCGCTGAAGCCCTCGCTCAGGGCCATGATCCTTCCTGCCCACGGACCACACGCTGATCAGGACTTAATCTGAAAATACACACACGATCACGGTCACTCGTGTGCTGATAACAGTTACACGCATCGATAACTAACTAACTACACCTTTAGATGAGGCTGAAGCGATTGAATGTGTGTGGAAACCAGTGTTATTTCAGTATCATTGAGACACTATTATACTTATTTTGAATTTTAGTTTTAGAAATTTTGTTACGTTGGTGTTATTTTGATTAGTTTTTTTTTTTTTTAAATATATCTATATAGTGTTTAATCATTTGCATTTATTTCATATTTCAGTACATCAAATTAAACAATGAAAATTTGAATTTTTTCCTTGGCGACTAGTTAAAATAAAATAAGTTTTTGTTTTTTTTTATTTAATTTTATTTTAGTTCAAATTGATTTTAATTTCAACTAACTAAAATAATTTATGGTTTTATTTTTTCTAGTAAGTGAATCATTTGATTGATTCAAACCAACAACTAAAGAGTCCGAATCACTGAAATGAACCGACTCATAAGAGTCGTTTGTTTACAAATCTTTTTGACGTTCTTGATTCTGAAAGTATTTTGCTCTTTTATTTTCTTCATAGAGATTTTTAAAAATTCTTAGATCAAAGCATTTTAACCAAACCAACAAACTCAGAGATGAATCACAACATTAAAGCAAATAAATTAATAAAAAATTAGAAAATGCATTTTTATAGATTTTTAAATGATAGTTTATTTATGTCTATATAGTTTGATTATTTCATATTTTAGCACATTAAATTAACACAAACTAAATCAAATTAGAAATGTTCCCTTGAAATGAAATAAGTAAAAAAAAAATGTTTTTCACTTTATTTTAATTCAAATTTATTTATTTCAATAAATAAAAATAATTAATGGTTTTAGTTTTGTTTTTTTGCTTTTTAACTATAATAAACCTGGTAAAAATATAACAATTCAGGTTCTGATTCCACTTAAAACAGATTTTGTTCATCATCATAATTTCAGTTCCTTAATTATTCACATAATAAGTGAATCATTAGATTGATTCAAAGCAATAACTCATGAGTTTGAGACTGAATCACTCATAAGAGTCGTTTGTTAACAAGTTTTTTTTATTTGTCTAGTATTTTGCTTGTTTATTTTCTCCCAAAAAATTAATTAAAAAGTTAACCAAACTTTAAAAACTCTAATTTAAAGCAAAAAATAAACTGATTTTATATATATATATTAATTAAAAAATTCTTCTGTTAATATGCTTTACACTATTTTTAAAAAAAAGGAAAAAATGTAAAATGAATAAATAAATGGAACTTCTACAGAAGAATTTGTACATCTATAATGTTATTGCTAAAAATAATTTTCTCTATAAAGAAACTAAATGGGATTCTAGTTCCAGTAACAATCTGAGGAAAAATCATTTGGTTGCAGCATTTAAAAAAAAAAAAAAAAAGAACCACTTCTTTGACTGCAAACCGGTTTTTGATTACTAACACTAGGGGAATATCAGGAAGAATGGCTTTGTGAACAAAGTGAATTTCAAAGGCGCTGTCTGATTGAAAAGAACAGGTTCAAACACATTGGACAGACAGCAGAGGAGTCTACGTTTCATGGTATGCTTGAATTTCAGCCCCCATGGCCAGGAAATTGTTGCAGAGGAATGACATGGGCCGATATTAAATGTTACATTGGATGTTTTAAAGTGCAAGCCATGCATATCACAGTAAAATAAGATCCAACCGTATTAACTCAGGTAAACGCACAGTTGTGATACTGGAACTTTGCCCAGACACACACACCGACGCCATGGTCAGCGCTTTTTGTGAAGTAAATCACCCACGTTCTTGCGTGACAGGTGGAGACCTGCAAGACTCTATTGGAAAACGAAGATCGTCTCAAACCACAGGCCAAAACTTTGCTTAAAAAACACCCCACCGAGCATCCAAAATAAGTGGCCAGGATCATGAAAGATCTCATTTGATATAGTGGTGAGCAGGTTTCCCCTCTGACTGTCCAGTGTGTGTGCTGTAAACACAGTGTCCAAAATACCCTCTCGCACCAACAAATCCGGTTGTGTTCGCAGTTGAACCGCATCCATTTAAAAAGCAGGCAGATAGAAAGAGCTTTCTGAAAAGGGAAACCCGAGGGAGGGAAAACACACGGAGCACTATGAATGCTCAGTGTAATACTGGACGTCTCACAAGGCCCACAAGGATGACGCACAAAGAGGAGATAACAACCAAAATGTTTAAACAATTATCTGCCCTCAAGGAATAAATATATATTCTGCTGGCCTAGACACATTAAAGCAATCAAAATGTGTCGAGACAAATGTAAATTTTTCTAACTATATAATATAGAGTGTCCTCGAAAAGTATTTGGACATTTAAATTGTTAATTCACACAAAAATAACATTTCTTGCATTCATTACTCACCCTCATGTCGTTCCACACCTGTAAGACTCAAGAAACAAATTAAGATATTTTTGATGAAATCCGTGAGGCCCGCATTGACAGCAAAATTATTAACACTTTCAGATGCCCAGAAAGACATATTTAAAACAGTTCATGTGACTACAGTGGTTCAACCTTAATGTTATGAAGCGACGAAAATACTTTTTGTGTGCCAAAATAACGACTTTAAGTACAATATCTAGTGATGGGCGATCTCAAAACACTGCTTCATGAAGCTTCACGAATCTTTTGTTTCGAATCAGTGGTTCGGAGCGTGTATCAAACAACCTCTGAACAATTATGACGTAACAAAGCTTTGTTTACTGAAATCACGTGACTTTGGTGCTCTGAACCACTGATTTGAAAGAAAAGATTCGTAAAGCTTCAAAGCCATGTTTTGAAATCGGACATCACTAGATATTGTCATAAAGTCGTTATTTTGTTTTGCTGCACAAAAAGTATTCTCGTCACTTCATAACATTAAGGTTGAACCACTGTTTTAAATATGTTTTTGTACCTTTCTGGGCATTGAAAGTGTTAATTATCTTGCTGGCAATAGAGGCCTCACTAAACCATCGGATTTCATCAAAAATATCTTAATTTGTGTGCCAAAGATGAACGAAGGTCTTCTTGGAACGACATGAGGGTGAGTAATAAATGACAATCTTCATTTTTGAGTGAACTAACCCTTTAAAGGCACAATATGTAAGTTTCGCCACTAGAGGTCACTTATTCAAAACAATAATGACGTTTGATGATGCCGTGAATGAGCGTGGAATCATTGTACAGCTGATGGAAAGCAATCCGGATGGATCAATCATTCTAATGTATTAAAGTTCATCAACATTATTGTGGTATCAAGCAGGGCCGTGGGATATTTTACATTGCTGTTTTTATTATGCTTATCCGCCTCAGTCAGCCACTTGTTTTGTTGTTTATGTTTACTTTACGATTAAAGTAACGTTTCATGTCAGCCTATGTCTTACTGTTTTACTTTGTTACAGTTACATTTTATCACTTAAATTCACATTTTATTTCATTCTAATGAAACAGCCGCGAGTGCTGAATTACTACGCAATTAAAATGGTGGGGTAACGAAACACTGTTTTACTGGAAAGTTATATTATAACGCTCGGCGGCTGCTATGAGACACTTGTTGCACAATGTAGTAAGCTAGATTGATATTAGTATATCATATTAATAAATGCTGGATGATTTGTGTTGCTAAATGGTATCCATTCCATTTCAAAACATTTTATTATGGAGAAAATGCTGTATTAATGTTACTACAAATAAAGCTCTTTCTGATTACACCATGTTAGCACGTCTGACAGAATAGTGTTGTCATGGTACAAACATGTTACTCGCGATAAATCAAGAAAACAAGAGATTCAAACAATAGCTGTTTCCAGCCACCTATTTTTATGCACGTTTTGGGATATTGCATCAAAAAATACTGGATGGAAACACCAAGATGCGCACAAATTCTAAAAATGTGCATTAAAAAAACGTATGCGCTCGTTTGAGTCGGATAAATTTTCAATGCGATAAGAAAACATGCGCATAAATTACAATGGAATTGCATTTACTGAATAAATTCCTCGATGCACATAAAAAAAAAAAATCATGTGACTTTGACGGCATAACTGAAAAATCTTGTTGCAAAGCATCTGAAATGCTGTTTTGGTCATTCAGAAGTCTGTCATCAATGTGGTTCGGTATAATTCCTCCCTGAACTGACTCACTGGATGAAAACAGTGCTTTATTCGCGAACGTTTTTTGCGATATTGCAATTTTGCGCATAAGTTAAATTCGCAACTTTGGATGGAAACATAGCTAATAAGACTAACCATGTTGAGCTAAATAACACTGACTAGTTTTCTGTTGATGAATGTATCCATGTCTAATAAAACAATATATTAAAGCGTCTTCGGTGTTTCAATGGTTAAAATAAAATTGGAAATCGAGGGTAACGCGGATATGACGTCATTAACAGGAGATGAAATGACACAGGACGTCACACTGGTTAAAATAGAAGATTTAAACATTGTTGGAAACATTTGGCATAATGCAAGCACACAAGTCAACACAATGAGCTGTGCTAGTGGTATTTGGATATTTTAATCCAAAAATCTTACATATTGTGCCTTTAAGTCACACTTATGATGGTGTGGATGCCAATGCATTATAAAATGAACTGAATCTGAATGTTTCCATCATGTTTGAAGTCTCACTATCTTAAGTGGATGTATGAAGTCAGTTCTCCTCAAGTTCACGCAGGTGTCCGCATTAAATACCAACATAATTTCACAAAGTGACACAGAACGGTTTGTCTTCATTTTCCTGATGACCTCATGTATTGTTTTATCAATCCAAATAGTATACGTAAATTTGTGCTATCATTCTGAAAAATAATGGACCAGGTTGGCAACAAAAAAATGCATCATGACGACCAACTTTGAATTTGGACAAAAAAGTTATACTGAATACTCAAACATGCACAAGTTGTAATTAATTTTCTTTTTAACGTAATTGACAGGATAAGAGCAGAACAAGCAGTAACATGAAAAAACACACATTCATTCCTTTAATTAACTAAAAGAATGATTCATGGTACATCCCAATTGAACATGAAGAGCTAAAAGGAAAAATGATTAGATAGATGTGAAACATAACGGTTACACATGATAAAAAAGAACAAACTTATGGTCACTTACAGAGATTAGGACAGATCCCAGGTTTCCATTCCTTTTAGACTCATTACATAAACCCAAAACTGATTTAAAAGAGCCTTTTAGTGAGACAGGCTAAGATGTAATCATACACTATGTGCATTTATCTTCATCAGTCGCATTATCGTTTCAATATATCATCTGCTCAAGCGGCAACAATGTCTCGAAACCGCGTTATTTACTCCTGGACGCGACAAACTTTTGCGCCACAAACATCCAAACAAAAACGTCCGAAACTCCGTCAACAAACTTAAACTCTGCTCTAAAAGTACAGTTTCATAAGCGGAGACCGAATAATATTCCTCAATCACAATAAAACGCTGTAATCCTTTCGAAAGGAGTGAGTTATATCATGCATTTGCTGAGAACAACGGAGCGCGTTCAAACACTCCATCTACGCGACGCAACAAACTACAGCGCTTCCATGAAGCCATCCAACCAGGCTGCCTACTCCAAAAGAGACGGAATCCCTGACGTCAGCGGTGCGTTGACCAATCAGAGAGCTTCCGCTATAATCAACAGAGCTGCATTGATTATAATGAAGTATTGTCTAGAAGTGTGATTTCTACAGTAGTTAAATATAGTCTATAGGAAACGTGAGTCTGATTTCATATTTTACAATATTTCACACATTTCACATTCACATCACCACATGTGATGCATATATAGAAATAGAGACAGATGATGAGAAACAGTCCAAAATCCATCCCTACTCCACATGTTCATGCTCAGCTGCAGGACTATGAGGGTCTGAGTAAAGATGCTCTTCTGAAATAACAACAGGCAGCTGAACTTCAAAGGGAAGAGGCTTCCAAAGAGAGGGCACTGTAACTGGATGAAACCATAATCAAAGCGCTCCGGGCGAACCCTGTATTGATCGCCAGCAGTTCATCAAAGCTGACAAGGTCAGCCAACAACACAGCGGGAGAGAAAGGAAAAAAAAGGGGAAAAGAAAATCACAGAAAGATGAGGGTCAACAGAGGAAGGGTGTGTTTTGTCATTGCCTGAGCCTTGGATTTACCTTCCTATTCCAAAATGCAATACGATAACAGTTTATTTTTAAATCAGTTTATATTGGAAGTTAGTAAATATGCACCAATATTAATAACAGATATGCACCAATAATTAGCTCTATTCCAAAAACTAGTGAGCTGTTTATTTAGGCATCAAAGATGCAAAATGCAAAAGCTGTTCCACAAGGTCTTTAATGCTGCCTTCTCTAAGATATCTCTCATATATTGATTGCAGAGAAGGCAATCCCAGAATGCACTGCAATGAGCTCAATGAAAAACAATACATTTAAGTTGAGAGAAATGTATGAAAGCTTGTTTCCACCACTGAATAAAAAATATAATTGCGACTTTTTATCTCTCAATTCTGTCTTTTTCCTTACAATTGCAATTGTTGCTACTCACAATTCTGACTTTATATCTCGCAATTCTGACTTTATAACTCACAATTATGACTTTATATCTCGCAATTCTGACTTTATAACTCACAATTCTGACTTTATATCTCACAATTCTGACTTTATAACTCGCAATTCTGACTTTATAACTCACAATTCTGACTTTATATCTCACAATTCTGACTTTATAACTCACAATTCTGACTTTATATCTCACAATTCTGACTTTATAACTCGCAATTCTGACTTTATAACTCACAATTCTGACTTTATATCTCGCAATTCTGACTGTATAACTCACAATTCTGACTTTATATCTCACAATTCTGACTTTATAACTCGCAATTCTGACTTTATAACTCGCAATTCTGACTTTATAACTCGCAATTCTGACTTTATATCTCACAATTCTGACTTTATAACTCGCAATTCTGACTTTATAACTCGCAATTCTGACTTTATATCTTGCAATTCTGACTTTATAACTCGCAATTCTGACTTTATATCTTTCAATTCTGACTTTATAACTCGCAATTATGACTTTATATCTTGCAATTCTGACTTTATAACTCGCAATTCTGACTTTATATCTTGCAATTCTGACTTTATAACTCACAATTCTGACTTTATATCTCACAATTCTGACTTTATAACTCGCAATTCTGACTTTATAACTCGCAATTCTGACTTTATAATTCGCAATTCTGACTTTATAACTCGCAATTCTGACTTTATAACTCACAATTATGACTTTATATCTCGCAATTCTGACTTTATAACTCGCAATTCTGACTTTATAACTCGCAATTCTGACTTTATATCATGCAATTCTGACTTTATAACTCGCAATTCTGACTTTATAACTCGCAATTCTGACTTTATAACTCGCAATTCTGACTTTATAATTCGCAATTCTGACTTTATAACTCGCAATTCTGACTTTATAACTCGCAATTATGACTTTATATCTCGCAATTCTGACTTTATAACTCGCAATTCTGACTTTATAACTCGCAATTCTGACTTTATATCATGCAATTCTGACTTTATAACTCGCAATTCTGACTTTATAACTCGCAATTCTGACTTTATAACTCGCAATTCTGACTTTATAACTCGCAATTCTAAATTTATATCATGCAATTCTGACTTTATAACTCGCAATTCTGACTTTATAACTCGCAATTCTGACTTTATAACTCGCAATTCTGACTTTATAACTCGCAATTCTGACTTTATAACTCGCAATTCTGACTTTATAACTCGCAATTCTGACTTTATATCTTGCAATTCTGACTTTATAACTCGCAATTCTGACTTTATAACTCACAATTATGACTTTATATCTCGCAATTCTGACTTTATAACTCACAATTCTGACTTTATATCTCAATTCTGACTTTATAACTCGCAATTCTGACTTTATAACTCGCAATTCTGACTTTATAACTCACAATTATGACTTTATAACTCGCAATTCTGACTTTATATCTCAATTCTGACTTTATAACTCGCAATTCTGACTTTATAACTCGCAATTCTGACTTTATAACTCACAATTATGACTTTATAACTCACAATTATGACTTTATATCTCGCAATTCTGACTTTATAACTCGCAATTCTGACTTTATAACTCGCAATTCTAAATTTATATCATGCAATTCTGACTTTATAACTCGCAATTCTGACTTTATAACTCGCAATTCTGACTTTATAACTCGCAATTCTAAATTTATATCATGCAATTCTGACTTTATAACTCGCAATTCTGACTTTATATCTTGCAATTCTGACTTTATAACTCGCAATTCTGACTTTATAACTCGCAATTCTGACTTTATATCTTGCAATTCTGACTTTATAACTCGCAATTCTGACTTTATATCTTGCAATTCTGACTTTATAACTCGCAATTCTGACTTTATATCTTGCAATTCTGACTTTATAACTCGCAATTCTGACTTTATATCTTGCAATTCTGACTTTATATCTCACAATTCTGACTTTATATCTCGCAATTCTGACTTTATAACTCGCAATTCTGACTTTATAACTCGCAATTCTGACTTTATAACTCGCAATTCTGACTTTATAACTCGCAATTCTGACTTTATAACTCGCAATTCTGACTTTATAACTCGCAATTCTGACTTTATAACTCGCAATTCTGACTTTATAACTCGCAATTCTGACTTTATATCTTGCAATTCTGACTTTATAACTCGCAATTCTGACTTTATATCTTTCAATTCTGACTTTATAACTCGCAATTATGACTTTATATCTTGCAATTCTGACTTTATAACTCGCAATTCTGACTTTATATCTTGCAATTCTGACTTTATAACTCGCAATTCTGACTTTATATCTTTCAATTCTGACTTTATAACTCGCAATTATGACTTTATATCTCGCAATTCTGACTTTATATCTCACAATTCTGACTTTATGTCTCGCAATTATGACAATATCTCGCAATTCTGACTTTATAACTCGCAATTCTGACTTTATAACTCGCAATTCTGACTTTATAACTCGCAATTCTGACTTTATAACTCGCAATTCTGACTTTATATCATGCAATTCTGACTTTATAACTCGCAATTCTAAATTTATATCATGCAATTCTGACTTTATAACTCGCAATTCTGACTTTATAACTCGCAATTCTGACTTTATATCATGCAATTCTGACTTTATAACTCGCAATTCTGACTTTATAACTCGCAATTCTGACTTTATAACTCGCAATTCTAAATTTATATCATGCAATTCTGACTTTATAACTCGCAATTCTGACTTTATAACTCGCAATTCTGACTTTATATCTTGCAATTCTGACTTTATAACTCGCAATTCTGACTTTATAACTCGCAATTCTGACTTTATAACTCGCAATTCTGACTTTATATCTTGCAATTCTGACTTTATAACTCGCAATTCTGACTTTATAACTCACAATTATGACTTTATAACTCGCAATTCTGACTTTATAACTCGCAATTCTAAATTTATATCATGCTATTCTGACTTTATAACTCGCAATTCTGACTTTATAATTCGCAATTCTGACTTTATAACTCGCAATTCTGACTTTATAACTCACAATTATGACTTTATATCTCGCAATTCTGACTTTATAACTCACAATTCTGACTTTATAACTCGCAATTCTAAATTTATATCATGCAATTCTGACTTTATAACTCGCAATTCTGACTTTATAACTCGCAATTCTGACTTTATAACTCGCAATTCTGACTTTATAACTTGCAATTCTGACTTTATATCATGCAATTCTGACTTTATAACTCACAATTATGACTTTATAACTCGCAATTCTGACTTTATATCTTGCAATTCTGACTTTATATCTCGCAATTCTGACTTTATAACTCGCAATTCTGACTTTATATCTCGCAATTCTGACTTTATAACTCGCAATTCTGACTTTATATCTCACAATTCTGACTTTATGTCTCGCAATTCTGACAATATCTCGCAATTCTGACTTTATAACTCGCAATTCTGACTTTATAACTCGCAATTCTGACTTTATAACTCGCAATTCTGACTTTATATCTTGCAATTCTGACTTTATAACTCGCAATTCTGACTTTATAACTCACAATTCTGACTTTATATCTTGCAATTCTGACTTTATAACTCGCAATTCTGACTTTATAACTCGCAATTCTGACTTTATAACTCGCAATTCTAAATTTATATCATGCAATTCTGACTTTATAACTCGCAATTCTGACTTTATATCTTTCAATTCTGACTTTATAACTCGCAATTATGACTTTATAACTCACAATTCTGACTTTATAACTCACAATTATGACTTTATAACTCGCAATTCTGACTTTATATCTTGCAATTCTGACTTTATATCTCGCAATTCTGACAATATCTCGCAATTCTGACTTTATGTCTCGCAATTCTGACAATATCTCGCAATTCTGACTTTATAACTTGCAATTCTGACTTTATATCATGCAATTCTGACTTTATAACTTGCAATTCTGACTTTATATCTCACAATTCTGACTTTATATCATCCAATTCGGACTTTATATCATGCAATTCAGACTTTATGTCTCGCAATTCTGACTTTATGTCTCGCAATTCTGACTTTATAACTTGCAATTCTGACTTTAAAACTTGCAATTGTTTACATCTTGCAATTCTGACTTTATAACTCGCAATTGTTTATATCTCGCAATTCTGACTTTATATCTCGCAATTATGACTTTATATCTCACAATTATGACTTTATAACTTGCAATTGTTTATATCTTGCAATTCTGACTTTATAACTCGCAATTTTAAATTTATATCATGCAATTCGGACTTTATAGCTCGCTATTCTGACTTTATAACTCAAAATTCTAAATTTATATCATGCAATTCAGACTTTATATCTCACAATTCTGACTTTATAACTTGCAATACTGACTTTATATCTCACAATTCTGACTTTATGTCTCGCAATTCTGACTTTATAACTCGCAATTCTAAATTTATATCATGCAATTCTGACTTTATATCTCGCAATTCTGACTTTATAACTCGCAATTCTGACTTTATATCTCGCAATTCTAAATTTATATCATGCAATTCGGACTTTATATCTCGCAATTCGGACTTTATAACTCGCAATTCTGACTTTATATCTCGCAATTCTGACTTTATATCTTGCAATTCTGACTTTATAACTCGCAATTCTGATTTTATAACTTGCAATTCTGACTTTATATCTCGCAATTCTGACTTTATGTCTCGCAATTCTGACTGTATAACTCGCAATTCTGACTTTATAACTTGCAATTCTGACTTTATAACTCACAATTCTGACTTTATAACTCGCAATTCTAAATTTATATCATGCAATTCTGACTTTATAACTCGCAATTTTGACTTTATATCTCGCAATTCTGACTTTATATCTCGCAATTCTGACTTTATATCTCACAATTCTGACTTTGTCTCGCAATTCTGACTTTATAACTCGCAATTCTGACTTTAAAACTCTCAATTCTGACTTTATATCATGCAATTCTGACTTTATATCTCGCAATTCTGACTTTATATCTAGCAATTCTGACTTTATATCATGCAATTCAGACTTTGTCTCGCAATTCTGACTTTATAACTCGCAATTCTGACTTTATATCTCGCAATTGTTTATATCTCGCAATTCTGACTTTAAAACTTGCAATTGTTTACATCTTGCAATTCTGACTTTATATCTCGCAGTTGTTTATATCTCTCAATTCTGACTCTAACTCACAATTGTTTACATCTTGCAGTTCTGACTTTATATCTCGCAATTCTGACTTTATAACTCGCAATTGTTTATATCTCGCAATTCTGAATTTATATCTCGCAATTATGACTTTATATCTCACAATTCTGACTTTATAACTTGCAATTGTTTATATCTTGCAATTCTAAATTTATATCATGCAATTCGGACTTTATAACTCGCAATTCTGACTTTATATCATGCAATTTGGACTTTATAACTTGCAATTCTAAATTTATAACTTGCAATTCTGACTTTATGTCTCGCAATTCTGACTATATCTCGCAATTCTGACTTTATATCTCGCAATTCTAAATTTATATCATGCAATTCGGACTTTATGTCTCGCAATTCTTACTTTGTCTCGCAATTCTGACTTTATATCTCACAATTCTGACTTTATAACTTGCAATTCTGACTTTATATCATGCAATTCTAAATTTATATCATGCAATTCTGACTTTAAAACTTGCAATTGTTTACATCTTGCAATTCTGACTTTATAACTCGCAATTGTTTATATCTCGCAATTCTGACTTTATATCTCGCAATTATGACTTTATATCTCACAATTATGACTTTATAACTTGCAATTGTTTATATCTTGCAATTCTGACTTTATAACTCGCAATTTTAAATTTATATCATGCAATTCGGACTTTATAGCTCGCTATTCTGACTTTATAACTCAAAATTCTAAATTTATATCATGCAATTCAGACTTTATATCTCACAATTCTGACTTTATAACTTGCAATACTGACTTTATATCTCACAATTCTGACTTTATGTCTCGCAATTCTGACTTTATAACTCGCAATTCTAAATTTATATCATGCAATTCTGACTTTATATCTCGCAATTCTGACTTTATAACTCGCAATTCTGACTTTATATCTCGCAATTCTAAATTTATATCATGCAATTCAGACTTTATATCTCACAATTCTGACTTTATAACTTGCAATACTGACTTTATATCTCACAATTCTGACTTTATGTCTCGCAATTCTGACTTTATAACTCGCAATTCTAAATTTATATCATGCAATTCGGACTTTATATCTCGCAATTCGGACTTTATAACTCGCAATTCTGACTTTATATCTCGCAATTCTGACTTTATATCTTGCAATTCTGACTTTATAACTCGCAATTCTGATTTTATAACTTGCAATTCTGACTTTATAACTCGCAATTCTGACTTTATGTCTCGCAATTCTGACTGTATAACTCGCAATTCTGACTTTATAACTTGCAATTCTGACTTTATAACTCACAATTCTGACTTTATAACTCGCAATTCTAAATTTATATCATGCAATTCTGACTTTATAACTCGCAATTTTGACTTTATATCTCGCAATTCTGACTTTATATCTCGCAATTCTGACTTTATATCTCACAATTCTGACTTTATATCATGCAATTCTGACTTTATATCTCACAATTCGGACTTTATGTCTCGCAATTCTGACTTTATAACTCGCAATTCTGACTTTAAAACTCTCAATTCTGACTTTATATCATGCAATTCTGACTTTATATCTCGCAATTCTGACTTTATATCTAGCAATTCTGACTTTATATCATGCAATTCAGACTTTGTCTCGCAATTCTGACTTTATAACTCGCAATTCTGACTTTATATCTCGCAATTGTTTATATCTCGCAATTCTGACTTTAAAACTTGCAATTGTTTACATCTTGCAATTCTGACTTTATATCTCGCAGTTGTTTATATCTCTCAATTCTGACTCTAACTCACAATTGTTTACATCTTGCAGTTCTGACTTTATATCTCGCAATTCTGACTTTATAACTCGCAATTGTTTATATCTCGCAATTCTGAATTTATATCTCGCAATTATGACTTTATATCTCACAATTCTGACTTTATAACTTGCAATTGTTTATATCTTGCAATTCTAAATTTATATCATGCAATTCGGACTTTATAACTCGCAATTCTGACTTTATATCATGCAATTTGGACTTTATAACTTGCAATTCTAAATTTATAACTTGCAATTCTGACTTTATGTCTCGCAATTCTGACTATATCTCGCAATTCTGACTTTATATCTCGCAATTCTAAATTTATATCATGCAATTCGGACTTTATGTCTCGCAATTCTGACTTTATAACTTGCAATTCTGACTTTATATCTCACAATTCTGACTTTATGTCTCGCAATTCTGACTGTATAACTCGCAATTCTGACTTTATATCATGCAATTCTGACTTTATATCATGCAATTCGGACTTTATGTCTCGCAATTCTTACTTTGTCTCGCAATTCTGACTTTATAACTTGCAATTCTGACTTTATAACTCGCAATTCTGACTTTATATCTCGCAATTCTGACTTTATATCTCGCAATTCTGACTTTATATCTCGCAATTCTGACTTAATAACTTGCAATTGTTTATATCTTGCAATTCTGACTTTATATCTCACAATTCTGACTTTATAACTCACAATTCTAAATTTATATCATGCAATTCAGACTTTATATCTCACAATTCTGACTTTATATCTCACAATTCTGACTTAATAACTTGCAATTGTTTATATCTTGCAATTCTGACTTTATATCTCACAATTCTGACTTTATAACTTGCAATTGTTTATATCTTGCAATTCTGACTTTATATCTCACAATTCAAAATTTATATCACGCAATTCGGACTTTATATCTCGCAAATCTGACTTTATAACTCGCAATTCTTACTTTGTCTCGCAATTCTGACTTTATATCTCACAATTCTGACTTTATAACTTGCAATTCTGACTTTATATCATGCAATTCTAAATTTATATCATGCAATTCGGACTTTATAACTTGCACTTGTTTATATCTTGCAATTCTGACTTTATATCTCACAATTCTGACTTTATAACTTGCAATTCTGACTTTATATCATGCAATTCTAAATTTATATCATGCAATTCGGACTTTATATCTCGCAATTCTGACTTTATATCTCACAATTCTGACTTTATAACTTGCAATTGTTTATATCTTGCAATTCTGACTTTATATCTCACAATTCTGACTTTATAACTTGCAATTCCGACTTTATATCATGCAATTCTAAATTTATATCATGCAATTCGGACTTTATAACTTGCACTTGTTTATATCTTGCAATTCTGACTTTATATCTCACAATTCTGACTTTATAACTTGCAATTCTGACTTTATATCATGCAATTCTAAATTTATATCATGCAATTCGGACTTTATATCTCGCAATTCTGACTTTATATCTCGCAATTCTGACTTTATATCTCGCAATTCTGACTTAATAACTTGCAATTGTTTATATCTTGCAATTCTGACTTTATATCTCACAATTCTGACTTTATAACTCACAATTCTAAATTTATATCATGCAATTCAGACTTTATATCTCACAATTCTGACTTTATATCTCACAATTCTGACTTAATAACTTGCAATTGTTTATATCTTGCAATTCTGACTTTATATCTCACAATTCTGACTTTATAACTTGCAATTGTTTATATCTTGCAATTCTGACTTTATATCTCACAATTCTAAATTTATATCACGCAATTCGGACTTTATATCTCGCAAATCTGACTTTATAACTCGCAATTCGGACTTTATGTCTCGCAATTCTGATTATATCTCGCACTTCTGACTTTATATCTCACAATTCTGACTTTATAACTCGCAATTCTGACTTTATATCTCGCAAATCTGACTTTATAACTTACAATTCTGACTTTATAACTTGCAATTCTGACTTTATAACTCGCGATTCTGACTTTATATCATGCAATTCGGACTTTATAACTCGCAATTCTGACTTTGTATTTCACAATTCTGACTTTATAACTCGCAATTGTTTATATCTCGCAATTCTGAGAAAAAGTCAGAATTGTGAGATAAAAAGTTGCAATTACCTTTTTCATTTTTTATTCAGTGGTGGAAACAAGCTTCCATAGAAATAACAACCATAGATATATTTGATTCAATACAGAAAAGTATGCAAAAATCAATCATTTCATCTCATATAGTGTCATAGTGGACGACAACCGACGCTGCATATGTGATGCGTATGTGAATTTATAACTCACAATTCTGACTTTATATCTCGCAATTCTGACTTTATAACTCGAAATTCTGACTTTATGTCTCGCAATTCTGACTGTATAACTCGCAATTCTGACTTTATAACTCGCAATTCTGACTGTATAACTCGCAATTCTGACTGTATAACTTGCAATTCTGACTTTATAACTTGCAATTCTGACTTTATAACTCGCAATTCTGACTGTATAACTTGCAATTCTGACTTTATAACTTGCAATTCTGACTTTATAACTCGCAATTCTGATTTTATAACTCGCAATTCTGACTTTATAACTTGCAATTCTGACTTTATAACTTGCAATTCTGACTTTATAACTTGCAATTCTGACTGTATAACTTGCAATTCTGACTTTATAACTTGCAATTCTGACTTTACATCTCGCAATTCTGATTTTATAACTTGCAATTCTGACTTTATAACTTGCAATTCTGACTTTATAACTTGCAATTCTGACTTTATAACTTGCAATTCTGACTTTATAACTCACAATTCTGACTTTATAACTCGCAATTCTAAATTTATATCATGCAATTCTGACTTTATAACTCGCAATTTTGACTTTATATCTCGCAATTCTGACTTTATATCTCGCAATTCTGACTTTATATCTCACAATTCTGACTTTATATCATGCAATTCTGACTTTATATCTCACAATTCGGACTTTATGTCTCGCAATTCTGACTTTATAACTCGCAATTCTGACTTTAAAACTCTCAATTCTGACTTTATATCATGCAATTCTGACTTTATATCTCGCAATTCTGACTTTATATCTAGCAATTCTGACTTTATATCATGCAATTCAGACTTTGTCTCGCAATTCTGACTTTATAACTCGCAATTCTGACTTTATATCTCGCAATTGTTTATATCTCGCAATTCTGACTTTAAAACTTGCAATTGTTTACATCTTGCAATTCTGACTTTATATCTCGCAGTTGTTTATATCTCTCAATTCTGACTCTAACTCACAATTGTTTACATCTTGCAGTTCTGACTTTATATCTCGCAATTCTGACTTTATAACTCGCAATTGTTTATATCTCGCAATTCTGAATTTATATCTCGCAATTATGACTTTATATCTCACAATTCTGACTTTATAACTTGCAATTGTTTATATCTTGCAATTCTAAATTTATATCATGCAATTCGGACTTTATAACTCGCAATTCTGACTTTATATCATGCAATTTGGACTTTATAACTTGCAATTCTAAATTTATAACTTGCAATTCTGACTTTATGTCTCGCAATTCTGACTATATCTCGCAATTCTGACTTTATAGCTCGCAATTCTAAATTTATATCATGCAATTCGGACTTTATGTCTCGCAATTCTGACTTTATAACTTGCAATTCTGACTTTATATCTCACAATTCTGACTTTATGTCTCGCAATTCTGACTGTATAACTCGCAATTCTGACTTTATATCATGCAATTCTGACTTTATATCATGCAATTCGGACTTTATGTCTCGCAATTCTTACTTTGTCTCGCAATTCTGACTTTATAACTTGCAATTCTGACTTTATAACTCGCAATTCTGACTTTATATCTCGCAATTCTGACTTTATATCTCGCAATTCTGACTTTATATCTCGCAATTCTGACTTAATAACTTGCAATTGTTTATATCTTGCAATTCTGACTTTATATCTCACAATTCTGACTTTATAACTCACAATTCTAAATTTATATCATGCAATTCAGACTTTATATCTCACAATTCTGACTTTATATCTCACAATTCTGACTTAATAACTTGCAATTGTTTATATCTTGCAATTCTGACTTTATATCTCACAATTCTGACTTTATAACTTGCAATTGTTTATATCTTGCAATTCTGACTTTATATCTCACAATTCAAAATTTATATCACGCAATTCGGACTTTATATCTCGCAAATCTGACTTTATAACTCGCAATTCTTACTTTGTCTCGCAATTCTGACTTTATATCTCACAATTCTGACTTTATAACTTGCAATTCTGACTTTATATCATGCAATTCTAAATTTATATCATGCAATTCGGACTTTATAACTTGCACTTGTTTATATCTTGCAATTCTGACTTTATATCTCACAATTCTGACTTTATAACTTGCAATTCTGACTTTATATCATGCAATTCTAAATTTATATCATGCAATTCGGACTTTATATCTCGCAATTCTGACTTTATATCTCACAATTCTGACTTTATAACTTGCAATTGTTTATATCTTGCAATTCTGACTTTATATCTCACAATTCTGACTTTATAACTTGCAATTCCGACTTTATATCATGCAATTCTAAATTTATATCATGCAATTCGGACTTTATAACTTGCACTTGTTTATATCTTGCAATTCTGACTTTATATCTCACAATTCTGACTTTATAACTTGCAATTCTGACTTTATATCATGCAATTCTAAATTTATATCATGCAATTCGGACTTTATATCTCGCAATTCTGACTTTATATCTCGCAATTCTGACTTTATATCTCGCAATTCTGACTTAATAACTTGCAATTGTTTATATCTTGCAATTCTGACTTTATATCTCACAATTCTGACTTTATAACTCACAATTCTAAATTTATATCATGCAATTCAGACTTTATATCTCACAATTCTGACTTTATATCTCACAATTCTGACTTAATAACTTGCAATTGTTTATATCTTGCAATTCTGACTTTATATCTCACAATTCTGACTTTATAACTTGCAATTGTTTATATCTTGCAATTCTGACTTTATATCTCACAATTCTAAATTTATATCACGCAATTCGGACTTTATATCTCGCAAATCTGACTTTATAACTCGCAATTCGGACTTTATGTCTCGCAATTCTGATTATATCTCGCACTTCTGACTTTATATCTCACAATTCTGACTTTATAACTCGCAATTCTGACTTTATATCTCGCAAATCTGACTTTATAACTTACAATTCTGACTTTATAACTTGCAATTCTGACTTTATAACTCGCGATTCTGACTTTATATCATGCAATTCGGACTTTATAACTCGCAATTCTGACTTTGTATTTCACAATTCTGACTTTATAACTCGCAATTGTTTATATCTCGCAATTCTGAGAAAAAGTCAGAATTGTGAGATAAAAAGTTGCAATTACCTTTTTCATTTTTTATTCAGTGGTGGAAACAAGCTTCCATAGAAATAACAACCATAGATATATTTGATTCAATACAGAAAAGTATGCAAAAATCAATCATTTCATCTCATATAGTGTCATAGTGGACGACAACCGACGCTGCATATGTGATGCGTATGTGAATTTATAACTCACAATTCTGACTTTATATCTCGCAATTCTGACTTTATAACTCGAAATTCTGACTTTATGTCTCGCAATTCTGACTGTATAACTCGCAATTCTGACTTTATAACTCGCAATTCTGACTGTATAACTCGCAATTCTGACTGTATAACTTGCAATTCTGACTTTATAACTTGCAATTCTGACTTTATAACTCGCAATTCTGACTGTATAACTTGCAATTCTGACTTTATAACTTGCAATTCTGACTTTATAACTCGCAATTCTGATTTTATAACTCGCAATTCTGACTTTATAACTTGCAATTCTGACTTTATAACTTGCAATTCTGACTTTATAACTTGCAATTCTGACTGTATAACTTGCAATTCTGACTTTATAACTTGCAATTCTGACTTTACATCTCGCAATTCTGATTTTATAACTTGCAATTCTGACTTTATAACTTGCAATTCTGACTTTATAACTTGCAATTCTGACTTTATAACTTGCAATTCTGACTTTATAACTCGCAATTCTGACTGTATAACTCGCAATTCTGATTTTATAACTTGCAATTCTGACTTTATAACTTGCAATTCTGACTTTATATCTCGCAATTCTGATTTTATAACTTGCAATTCTGACTTTATAACTTGCAATTCTGACTTTATAACTCGCAATTCTGACTTTATAACTCGCAATTCTGATTTTATAACTTGCAATTCTGACTGTATAACTCGCAATTCTGATTTTATAACTTGCAATTCTGACTTTATATCTCGCAATTCTGACTTTATGTCTCGCAATTCTGACTGTATAACTCGCAATTCTGACTGTATAACTCGCAATTCTGATTTTATAACTTGCAATTCTGACTTTATATCTCGCAATTCTGACTTTATAACTCGCAATTCTGATTTTATAACTTGCAATTTTGACTTTATAACTCGCAATTCTGACTGTATAACTCGCAATTATGACTTTATAACTCGCAATTCTGACTTTATAACTCGCAATTCTGATTTTATAACTCGCAATTCTGACTGTATAACTCGCAATTCGGACTTTATAACTCGCAATTCTAAATTTATATCATGCAATTCTGACTTTATAACTCGCAATTCTGACTGTATAACTCGCAATTCTGACTGTATAACTCGCAATTCTGACTTTATATCATGCAATTCAGACTTTATAACTCGCAATTCTAAATTTATATCATGCAATTCTGACTTTATAACTCGCAATTCTGACTGTATAACTCGCAATTCTGACTTTATAACTCGCAATTCTGACTTTATAACTCGCAATTCTGATTTTATAACTTGCAATTTTGACTTTATAACTCGCAATTCTGACTGTATAACTCGCAATTATGACTTTATAACTCGCAATTCTGACTTTATAACTCGCAATTCTGATTTTATAACTTGCAATTTTGACTTTATAACTCGCAATTCTGATTTTATAACTTGCAATTATGACTTTATAACTCGCAATTCTGACTTTATAACTCGCAATTCTAAATTTATATCATGCAATTCTGACTTTATAACTCGCAATTCTAAATTTATATCATGCAATTCTGATTTTATAACTTGCAATTCTGACTTTATATCTCGCAATTCTGACTTTATAACTCGCAATTCTGATTTTATAACTTGCAATTTTGACTTTATAACTCGCAATTCTGACTGTATAACTCGCAATTATGACTTTATAACTCGCAATTCTGACTTTATAACTCGCAATTCGGACTTTATAACTCGCAATTCTAAATTTATATCATGCAATTCTGACTTTATAACTCGCAATTCTGACTGTATAACTCGCAATTCTGACTGTATAACTCGCAATTCTGACTTTATATCATGCAATTCAGACTTTATAACTCGCAATTCTAAATTTATATCATGCAATTCTGACTTTATATCTCGCAGTTGTTTATATCTCTCAATTCTGACTCTAACTCACAATTGTTTACATCTTGCAGTTCTGACTTTATATCTCGCAATTCTGACTTTATAACTCGCAATTGTTTATATCTCGCAATTCTGAATTTATATCTCGCAATTATGACTTTATAACTTGCAATTGTTTATATCTTGCAATTCTAAATTTATATCATGCAATTCGGACTTTATAACTCGCAATTCTGACTTTATATCATGCAATTTGGACTTTATAACTTGCAATTCTAAATTTATAACTTGCAATTCTGACTTTATGTCTCGCAATTCTGACTATATCTCGCAATTCTGACTTTATATCTCGCAATTCTAAATTTATATCATGCAATTCGGACTTTATGTCTCGCAATTCTTACTTTGTCTCGCAATTCTGACTTTATATCTCACAATTCTGACTTTATAACTTGCAATTCTGACTTTATATCATGCAATTCTAAATTTATATCATGCAATTCTGACTTTATAACTTGCAATTCTGACTTTAAAACTTGCAATTGTTTACATCTTGCAATTCTGACTTTATAACTCGCAATTGTTTATATCTCGCAATTCTGACTTTATATCTCGCAATTATGACTTTATATCTCACAATTATGACTTTATAACTTGCAATTGTTTATATCTTGCAATTCTGACTTTATAACTCGCAATTTTAAATTTATATCATGCAATTCGGACTTTATAGCTCGCTATTCTGACTTTATAACTCAAAATTCTAAATTTATATCATGCAATTCAGACTTTATATCTCACAATTCTGACTTTATAACTTGCAATACTGACTTTATATCTCACAATTCTGACTTTATGTCTCGCAATTCTGACTTTATAACTCGCAATTCTAAATTTATATCATGCAATTCTGACTTTATATCTCGCAATTCTGACTTTATAACTCGCAATTCTGACTTTATATCTCGCAATTCTAAATTTATATCATGCAATTCGGACTTTATATCTCGCAATTCGGACTTTATAACTTGCAATTCTGACTTTATATCTCGCAATTCTGACTTTATATCTTGCAATTCTGACTTTATAACTCGCAATTCTGATTTTATAACTTGCAATTCTGACTTTATAACTCGCAATTCTGACTTTATGTCTCGCAATTCTGACTGTATAACTCGCAATTCTGACTTTATAACTTGCAATTCTGACTTTATAACTCACAATTCTGACTTTATAACTCGCAATTCTAAATTTATATCATGCAATTCTGACTTTATAACTCGCAATTTTGACTTTATATCTCGCAATTCTGACTTTATATCTCGCAATTCTGACTTTATATCTCACAATTCTGACTTTATATCATGCAATTCTGACTTTATATCTCACAATTCGGACTTTATGTCTCGCAATTCTGACTTTATAACTCGCAATTCTGACTTTAAAACTCTCAATTCTGACTTTATATCATGCAATTCTGACTTTATATCTCGCAATTCTGACTTTATATCTAGCAATTCTGACTTTATATCATGCAATTCAGACTTTGTCTCGCAATTCTGACTTTATAACTCGCAATTCTGACTTTATATCTCGCAATTGTTTATATCTCGCAATTCTGACTTTAAAACTTGCAATTGTTTACATCTTGCAATTCTGACTTTATATCTCGCAGTTGTTTATATCTCTCAATTCTGACTCTAACTCACAATTGTTTACATCTTGCAGTTCTGACTTTATATCTCGCAATTCTGACTTTATAACTCGCAATTGTTTATATCTCGCAATTCTGAATTTATATCTCGCAATTATGACTTTATATCTCACAATTCTGACTTTATAACTTGCAATTGTTTATATCTTGCAATTCTAAATTTATATCATGCAATTCGGACTTTATAACTCGCAATTCTGACTTTATATCATGCAATTTGGACTTTATAACTTGCAATTCTAAATTTATAACTTGCAATTCTGACTTTATGTCTCGCAATTCTGACTATATCTCGCAATTCTGACTTTATATCTCGCAATTCTAAATTTATATCATGCAATTCAGACTTTATGTCTCGCAATTCTGACTTTATAACTTGCAATTCTGACTTTATATCTCACAATTCGGACTTTATGTCTCGCAATTCTGACTGTATAACTCGCAATTCTGACTTTATATCATGCAATTCTGACTTTATATCATGCAATTCGGACTTTATGTCTCGCAATTCTTACTTTGTCTCGCAATTCTGACTTTATATCTCACAATTCTGACTTTATAACTTGCAATTCTGACTTTATATCATGCAATTCTAAATTTATATCATGCAATTCGGACTTTATAACTTGCACTTGTTTATATCTTGCAATTCTGACTTTATATCTCACAATTCTGACTTTATAACTTGCAATTCTGACTTTATATCATGCAATTCTAAATTTATATCATGCAATTCGGACTTTATATCTCGCAATTCTGACTTTATATCTCACAATTCTGACTTTATAACTTGCAATTGTTTATATCTTGCAATTCTGACTTTATATCTCACAATTCTGACTTTATAACTTGCAATTCTGACTTTATATCATGCAATTCTAAATTTATATCATGCAATTCGGACTTTATAACTTGCACTTGTTTATATCTTGCAATTCTGACTTTATATCTCACAATTCTGACTTTATAACTTGCAATTCTGACTTTATATCATGCAATTCTAAATTTATATCATGCAATTCGGACTTTATATCTCGCAATTCTGACTTTATATCTCGCAATTCTGACTTTATATCTCGCAATTCTGACTTTATATCTCGCAATTCTGACTTAATAACTTGCAATTGTTTATATCTTGCAATTCTGACTTTATATCTCACAATTCTGACTTTATAACTCACAATTCTAAATTTATATCATGCAATTCAGACTTTATATCTCACAATTCTGACTTTATATCTCACAATTCTGACTTAATAACTTGCAATTGTTTATATCTTGCAATTCTGACTTTATATCTCACAATTCTGACTTTATAACTTGCAATTGTTTATATCTTGCAATTCTGACTTTATATCTCACAATTCAAAATTTATATCACGCAATTCGGACTTTATATCTCGCAAATCTGACTTTATAACTCGCAATTCTTACTTTGTCTCGCAATTCTGACTTTATATCTCACAATTCTGACTTTATAACTTGCAATTCTGACTTTATATCATGCAATTCTAAATTTATATCATGCAATTCGGACTTTATAACTTGCACTTGTTTATATCTTGCAATTCTGACTTTATATCTCACAATTCTGACTTTATAACTTGCAATTCTGACTTTATATCATGCAATTCTAAATTTATATCATGCAATTCGGACTTTATATCTCGCAATTCTGACTTTATATCTCACAATTCTGACTTTATAACTTGCAATTGTTTATATCTTGCAATTCTGACTTTATATCTCACAATTCTGACTTTATAACTTGCAATTCCGACTTTATATCATGCAATTCTAAATTTATATCATGCAATTCGGACTTTATAACTTGCACTTGTTTATATCTTGCAATTCTGACTTTATATCTCACAATTCTGACTTTATAACTTGCAATTCTGACTTTATATCATGCAATTCTAAATTTATATCATGCAATTCGGACTTTATATCTCGCAATTCTGACTTTATATCTCGCAATTCTGACTTTATATCTCGCAATTCTGACTTAATAACTTGCAATTGTTTATATCTTGCAATTCTGACTTTATATCTCACAATTCTGACTTTATAACTCACAATTCTAAATTTATATCATGCAATTCAGACTTTATATCTCACAATTCTGACTTTATATCTCACAATTCTGACTTAATAACTTGCAATTGTTTATATCTTGCAATTCTGACTTTATATCTCACAATTCTGACTTTATAACTTGCAATTGTTTATATCTTGCAATTCTGACTTTATATCTCACAATTCTAAATTTATATCACGCAATTCGGACTTTATATCTCGCAAATCTGACTTTATAACTCGCAATTCGGACTTTATGTCTCGCAATTCTGATTATATCTCGCACTTCTGACTTTATATCTCACAATTCTGACTTTATATCTCGCAAATCTGACTTTATAACTTACAATTCTGACTTTATAACTTGCAATTCTGACTTTATAACTCGCGATTCTGACTTTATATCATGCAATTCGGACTTTATAACTCGCAATTCTGACTTTGTATTTCACAATTCTGACTTTATAACTCGCAATTGTTTATATCTCGCAATTCTGAGAAAAAGTCAGAATTGTGAGATAAAAAGTTGCAATTACCTTTTTCATTTTTTATTCAGTGGTGGAAACAAGCTTCCATAGAAATAACAACCATAGATATATTTGATTCAATACAGAAAAGTATGCAAAAATCAATCATTTCATCTCATATAGTGTCATAGTGGACGACAACCGACGCTGCATATGTGATGCGTATGTGAATTTATAACTCACAATTCTGACTTTATATCTCGCAATTCTGACTTTATAACTCGAAATTCTGACTTTATGTCTCGCAATTCTGACTGTATAACTCGCAATTCTGACTTTATAACTCGCAATTCTGACTGTATAACTCGCAATTCTGACTTTATAACTTGCAATTCTGACTTTATAACTTGCAATTCTGACTTTATAACTCGCAATTCTGACTTTATAACTTGCAATTCTGACTTTATAACTTGCAATTCTGACTTTATAACTCGCAATTCTGATTTTATAACTTGCAATTCTGACTTTATGTCTCGCAATTCTGACTTTATAACTTGCAATTCTGACTTTATAACTTGCAATTCTGACTGTATAACTCGCAATTCTGACTGTATAACTTGCAATTCTGACTTTATAACTTGCAATTCTGACTTTACATCTCGCAATTCTGATTTTATAACTTGCAATTCTGACTTTATAACTTGCAATTCTGACTTTATAACTTGCAATTCTGACTTTATAACTCGCAATTCTGACTGTATAACTCGCAATTCTGATTTTATAACTTGCAATTCTGACTTTATAACTTGCAATTCTGACTTTATATCTCGCAATTCTGATTTTATAACTTGCAATTCTGACTTTATAACTTGCAATTCTGACTTTATAACTCGCAATTCTGACTTTATAACTCGCAATTCTGACTGTGTAACTCGCAATTCTGATTTTATAACTTGCAATTCTGACTGTATAACTCGCAATTCTGATTTTATAACTTGCAATTCTGACTTTATATCTCGCAATTCTGACTTTATGTCTCGCAATTCTGACTGTATAACTCGCAATTCTGACTGTATAACTCGCAATTCTGATTTTATAACTTGCAATTCTGACTTTATATCTCGCAATTCTGACTTTATAACTCGCAATTCTGATTTTATAACTTGCAATTTTGACTTTATAACTCGCAATTCTGACTGTATAACTCGCAATTATGACTTTATAACTCGCAATTCTGACTTTATAACTCGCAATTCTGATTTTATAACTCGCAATTCTGACTGTATAACTCGCAATTCGGACTTTATAACTCGCAATTCTAAATTTATATCATGCAATTCTGACTTTATAACTCGCAATTCTGACTGTATAACTCGCAATTCTGACTGTATAACTCGCAATTCTGACTTTATATCATGCAATTCAGACTTTATAACTCGCAATTCTAAATTTATATCATGCAATTCTGACTTTATAACTCGCAATTCTGACTGTATAACTCGCAATTCTGACTTTATAACTCGCAATTCTGACTTTATAACTCGCAATTCTGATTTTATAACTTGCAATTTTGACTTTATAACTCGCAATTCTGACTGTATAACTCGCAATTATGACTTTATAACTCGCAATTCTGACTTTATAACTCGCAATTCTGATTTTATAACTTGCAATTTTGACTTTATAACTCGCAATTCTGACTGTATAACTCGCAATTATGACTTTATAACTCGCAATTCTGACTTTATAACTCGCAATTCTAAATTTATATCATGCAATTCTGACTTTATAACTCGCAATTCTGATTTTATAACTTGCAATTCTGACTTTATATCTCGCAATTCTGACTTTATAACTCGCAATTCTGATTTTATAACTTGCAATTTTGACTTTATAACTCGCAATTCTGACTGTATAACTCGCAATTATGACTTTATAACTCGCAATTCTGACTTTATAACTCGCAATTCGGACTTTATAACTCGCAATTCTAAATTTATATCATGCAATTCTGACTTTATAACTCGCAATTCTGACTGTATAACTCGCAATTCTGACTGTATAACTCGCAATTCTGACTTTATATCATGCAATTCAGACTTTATAACTCGCAATTCTAAATTTATATCATGCAATTCTGACTTTATAACTCGCAATTCTGACTGTATAACTCGCAATTCTGACTGTATAACTTGCAATTCTGACTTTATAACTCGCAATTCTGATTTTATAACTTGCAATTCTGACTTTATAACTTGCAATTCTGACTTTATATCTCGCAGTTGTTTATATCTCACAATTCTGACTTTATAACTCGCAATTGTTTATATTTCGCAATTCTGAGAAAAAGTCAGAATTGTGAGATAAAAAGTTGCAATTACCTTTTTCATTTTTTATTCAGTGGTGGAAACAAGCTTCCATAGAAATAACAACCATAGATATATTTGATTCAATACAGAAAAGTATGCAAAAATCAATCATTTCATCTCATATAGTGTCATAGTGGACGACAACCGACGCTGCATATGTGACGCTTCACGATGTCATGACAGAAAGGCTGCATCCTAAATCACAAACCCTCTTGAGTAGGTACTTGTTTTGAATGAGTAATTCTGATTCTATCATAACAGATCAAAATATTATGTAGCTTGAACCCGGCATAAGGGGTTTGGCTGACAAAAATGTTTGGGAACCCCTGCTCTAGTCCATGGGTGCTCATCCCTAATTTGCAGTCCTCAACGAGGATTTGAACCCCGAATCATCCTGTGAATTCTAGTGTGTCTGAGTTTTTTCCTAAACTCTAGGGGACCAAATCTCTCCGACGCCCCTCTATGGCCCTCTGAGTCCCACATGTGTTTTACTGCGCTGGAGAAAGATCAATACATGCCAAGCAAATTATGGAGCAGATCAAAGCAAAACAGTTGGGAACTTTTACAGACTTAAGTAAATATTTAGTCATCTAATAAGAAAAGTATATTGACAGTAGCGTTTAATTTATTCAAAGCATTCAGATTAATCGTTGTTGTTTAGCAAACATTAGCGCATACAGCTTCAGATGTAAGTCATGCATGCGGCAGGCGCACATAAATTCATATGCGGCCTTTTATTCTATGCTACAAAAATGTTGATCCATAAAAGCAGGGAGGGATGGGACTTTTGGCTGGAAATGATATATGGGAGTGTGTTCCTGATTTACATTCCTCATACAAGTGTTGCCTAACGGCTCTCAGGTGCGAACGAGAGCAGCAACCCTGTTCTGTATGTGACAAACGATCATTTAGTTTATGTTTAGATGGATGGATGGATGGATGGATGGATGGATGGATGGATGGATGGATGGATGGATGGATGGATGGATGGATGGATGGATGGATGGATGGATGGATGGATGGATGGATGGATGGATGGATGGATGGATGGATGGATGGATGGATGGATGGATGGATGGATGGATGGATGGATGGATGGATAGATGGATGGATAGATAGATAGATAGATAGATAGATAGATAGATAGATAGATAGATAGATAGATAGATAGATAGATAGATAGATAGATAGATAGATAGATAGATAGATAGATAGATAGATAGATAGATAGATAGATAGATGGATGGATGGATAGAATTTTGATTGGTAGAAAGCAAATGGTGGGGAACATGTCCTGTTTGATCCTAAATCCTGGATCCTGTTGCCTACAAAAGTGTCCGGATAGACAGACAGACTGATAGAGCTGGTAGAAAGATGAGAGAACAGAGAGAGCATCTATTTCAGCGTTTGATCGGCTCTTCCTTTGAGGAACGGCCCAAACGCTGCGCCGGCCATCCAGAGTCAATCTGAGATCTGGCTGCGGCTCAGCAAACAGCAAGCGGCTCTGGAATTCCTCCGGTGGATGAGGGGGGTGAGACGGACAGAGCGGCCGGAGAAGGGAGTATGTCTGTCAGACACAGTCTTCTGGACTTCCACCCACTTTTTGGAGTGTGGATGTCAAATTTCTCTAGGGGCCTCAGATTCCGAAGCGAGGGAGGTTCAGGGGCCAGAGGAATTCTGACATGATGTCTCAAGGCCAAAATGAAAAGAAACAGCAGTCTGACTGTATTATAGCAGGAAAAAAGCAAAAATGTTTAAACATTTAGGCTAAGAATCGATTTTCTTAAAATTAAAATTCAGACAAAAGTGAATCTTTTCCCCTTCAAAAGAATGTTCCAGGTTTCAAAACAAGTTCAGTTCTATCAATACCAATTATGGAATAATGTTTTTTTTTTTTAAAGGCTGCATTTATTTGATCAAAAATGCAGTAAAAACAGCAAAATTGTGAAATATTATTACGATTTAAAATAACTGTTTTCTATGTGAATATATAGTAAAGTGTAATTTATTCCTGTGATCAAAGCTGAATTTTCAGCATCATTACTCCAGTCTTCAGTGTCACATGATCCTTCAGAAATCATTCTTATATGATGATTTTCTGCTCAAGAAACATTTCTGATTATTATCAAAGTTCATATTTTTGTGCAAACTGTGACGCATTTTTTATTTCTCAGGATTCTTTGATGAATAGAGAGTTAAAAAGAACAGCATTTATTTGAAACAGAACACTATAAATGTCACTTTTGATCAATTTAACACATCTTTGCTGAATAAAAGTATAAATCTTACTGTCCCCAAACCTAAAGTAGTCCCTAAATGGACACATTTGACCAAAAAAATAAACAAAAATACAAGCTTCACATTTCTACACATTAATTTGTCCTTTTAGGGACTACTTGAGCATTACTGTAAATGCATCTAGAAACTCTGATCTGGCATTAACACCAATATCACACGGTTTTATTAAAGCTGATTCCACACAACAGAATTAAATCATAAATCCTTAACTGATGAAAATTTAACACAAACATTTGTGAAAGCCAACCACAAAAAATCTTCAAAAATTATGACTACATTTGTGATAAATGACCACAAAACCCACAAAAAAAACATAAGTGCATAATAAATTTCAGCTGTTGCCACGCAGTTACACCCGCAAACGCAGCAGCCTGGTCTGCGTCTCGTTCCGCTTTCATGCCAACACAAACCAAATCACCTCACCCTGCATGATTTCACTCAGCGGCTCCAGGAAAGACGGACGCTGGGTCTGATTTTAATGAGCAGGCTCGTACTAACAGCACTCTGCTGGGGAAAGACTGCTGGCATCCTGCCTGTGTCATGTTTCCAATGAGTATCGTGAACCAACACCTGCTGGCCGCGTTAAAAATGTGAAAATAACACAACAACACATACACACACATGCAAATCTGTCCATATTTCATTACAGATCACAAACCCTTCATTGCCTCTGTGGTGAGTTTCATGCATTATGTATTAATTCACCTCCAGATTAGCTGTAAGCTTATCCCATTTTGACCTATATTTTGTATCAGATCACCAAACCCACATTTGAATTGTTCCCATAACTGTATGAGGCCAACTTTTGCACCAAATATTCCTTTAAAACAGCATGTTTAATGTATTGGTGATACTGTAGTGTTTTGTAATCCACACTTTCCTGTTCCAAGTCACCTCAAAAAACCTCTTAAGTCCTTCTGGGGAGAAAATAGATTAAAATTTGATTTATTATCGCATATTTGTTATCTTGCAAACGCTTCCAAGCATGCTGACAATGCAAAAAACAAGCACCAGTGGGCGGCTGGATATTTGTCTCCAGCTGGAACACTGAATTGTTGCAGGATTTACTCCGAAACCATTTTCACAAATTATTTGAGAAATGGCAAGTGATGCATTGAATCAAATATGAAATGTTGATGCAAAAAGACTGAAATAATTGAAAAAATAAAGATCAAGATCAAGGAAAGTCAGATCTTCAAAATTGTGAAATACTGTCCATGTTTGATGAGTCATACTGATTTAAACACATTAAAAGTCAATATGAAACCTAAATCGATTTACTTTCTTTTCACAAGATGTAATATAAGTCTCTGGTGTCTCCAGAATGTGTCTGTGAAGTTTCAGCTCAAAATCCCCCACAGATCATTTATTATAGCTTGTCAAATTTGCCCCTATTTGGATGTGAGCAAAAACACGCCGTTTTCGTGTGTGTCCCTTTAAATGCAAATGAGCTGCTGCTTTCCAGAAGAGGGCGGAGCTTTAACAGCTCAACAACAACAAAGCTGGAGAATCTCACGCAGCCAAAATAAAGAAGATGTTCAGCCTTACATTGTTCAAACCGGAGTCGACACTGATGGAGAGACTCAGGAAGAAGTTACAACTTTTTACAACGTTTCTGAATGGTTAGTGTATTTATGTAAATTATGTACAACATCATTTATGTAGTTGCTGTGGAGTTGATTCAACTCATCGACTAGCATGTACACTTAGTGCAAACAGATAGACACGCCGTAAAGATATAGTTCTAAAAATTGTTCTAAAATATAAAAGAATAGCAGAGTTACTATATAACAATAATGACAATTTCGTTGGAATCACTGGAATCTGATGAACTGATGAACAATTGACAGCCAATCAGAATCCATCCTGCTTTAAAGAGGTCGAACATTTAAAGCAACAGATGCCAAAACTGCAGCATGTGCTTATAATAAACAGATCGATACATTGCATTGCACTAATGCTGTTCAGTTTATTTAAACAATTTATTTTGATTCAACACCATTGTATCAGGTTTCTGGTTTAAATGTAATTGATTCATGTTAAACTGACTTGAAACGATTACTCTTTGACTTAACTTGATGTTTTTATATTAAAATAACATGTTTCAATCAAGTAAACCCAACCAGGACTCAATCAAACAGGATTTTCACTTCCCATCATGCTTTGCATAGGGGTTTTAAGCAGAAAAGATGAGAAAATGGAAAGACTTTTTAATGTTTACTGTTCTATTATGTTGGTATTTCGTTTCTGTTAATTAATAGTTTTAGGGTTACCATTGTGGTGAATTGTTGCACTTGTGCTTGAGTTGAGGATCTGCTAACAAACTTTCAAATTACTTTAATAAGAAAGTAATCACTGTGGTAGTGCTCTGGGATGCATTTCCCAAAAGCATTGTAAGCCTATGTTGATTGTAAAACCATTGCCACCAATGGACTTATGATCAATTTAGGATTTACAATGTTTCTGGTTAAGACAATTTAGGATGAATCCAGTATCACATCTAGATTTCTAACACAGAACATCACAAAAATTATATAAATCACAAAATTAAACAAGTAAAAATCAATGTATATGAAAACAATTTATTTATTTATTTATTGCTTTTTATTTATTTTCCAAAACATTGCAAATTAGTTGGGCTGACACTATTAAATTAAGCTGTTCCCAACCATACTAAATAAATTGAATCAACCCTAATAAATTAAGTTTACCCAACGTAAGTACATTCAATTGGAATAACAGAATTGCATAATGCTGAAATAAAGCAACTTAATCATGTGGAAATCCTTTCCATGATTTTTTTGTGTTCGTTCACAGAGTTATTTTTTTGAGTGTGGTGTTGATGCTAATGTAGTCATCGTTATAGTTATCGTTAAAAGTAAAGTCACATTATGGAAGTAAAATGGGTTGCAAACACTGTTTTATGCCGACTCCAGCTAATTAACAAGGCATTTTCCATTAGTGCACTGAAATGAAATTGCAACAATTGTCAAGTCTGCAAAACGGTAACTTTTTTGTTGCAAACTGTCGTCTGAAATCGTAGCATCAGGGTACCAGCAGACAGACCACGAGCAGCCGAATGATTAATGTGTGCTTTGACAAATGCGTCCTATAAATACAAACATGTGTGCACTCTTGTCTGCCACACTAATGTTTCTAAGGCAGAGTGTGTGTCATTGTTTCAATATTTAAAATCACACAAGTCTGTTTTTCTGATGTGGTTTGGAGGGTTCTGGGATGTTCCTAGGGTCCTGCCTTCACTTCCTCCTCTATTTAATGACAAATAATGTAAGAAAAGTGATACTGTGGCAGGAAAATAACATGCTCGTACAGTAATAGTGGCTCGGAAATGAGAAATCCGGGTGCGTATGTGTGTTTAACCCAAAAGAACATGATCAGGTGTCAGTACAGGACCAATCGGACATCTGCTCTCGTAGCAGTTCACTTGATGCTTATATGCAATACAAAAATACTGCATATCACACAAACGGAAGAAAGAATAGATCTATACACAATCTATATGTCTCTAACAAACCTATATTTGTTATACTGTTATCTCTATGCATTGTGCGTAGAGCTGTGCAATTCTGGATAAATTGAGAATCACGATTTTTTTTGTTTAAAACAAAGATCAGGATTTTCCCACAATTCTGAAAAGACAACTAAACAAAATAACATGTAGAATTTACTAGAGGTTCAGACAAAATGTTAATCTCTACAGTCTATTTAAAATATATATAGGTAATATTTAATTAATTTGGAATATTTTTTAAATGGATTGAATGAACGATTCAATGACTCAAATACTTCATTATTGGATGAATCAGCATTTTTGAACGAATCTCTTGAATGAATGATTCAATGACAAATACATTTTAAACAGTCACTTGTCTCCACCTGCTGGTGTAACAATGTAATGACACAATCTTTACTTTCAAAAGCTGATTTACTTGATTTTAATCACGACTGTAGACATCAGTGTTTATATCTTAACTATAAACTTTTATCCCAGTACTTCTGTGAAGTAATGATGAAGTAATGATACACTGTGGTTAAAAAGACTGCTTGTGAGTTGTTTCATGCTTATACATGACAATAGACAGAGCCGAATCGTTGTCATAGGAATAAGATCATGTGTTTGAATCAAGATCGTGATCTTTTAATGATTAATCGTGCAGCTCTAATTGCGCGTAACGTCCATCTAAAATATTTCTCTCTGTTTGTATGAACAGACGATGGTCGTTCCAAAACACTCAGCACAAATTTTAACAATAAACGGGGTGTGCTTAGTGCTTTTGGCAGCCTAATATTGATATCCAAGACCCTAAAACCGAGAAACACATACGCTCTTGCCATACTTTGATTTATTAGATGATTATACGAGAGTGTGCGAGAAGATCTCTAAACTGAATTTGCTGTAAAAATGACTAGTTGACTACAACACGCTCTCCACCCAGAACCTGCTGGGGCCTGCGATTAATCCTTCATCCGCTAAATGAGCTCAAAACATATTAACATCAATGACATCAGGAGCAGGTCTGACAGGAGCAAATCTCAGTGGACGTTACCCTGCGAGTTTCCCAGGAAGAAAAAATCTGCAAAGTTGAGAAATAGGAAGAATACTGACTTTGTCCGTCTCCTGCATAAACTGATTTTCCAGAAGTCAGCAGCTAAACTTATATCATCCGGCAAACACTCTGTATTCTCAGTGTGGTGTCATAAAAATGTGTGAAATGCATACTCTCGAGTAAAAAAAGTACGTTCTATATAGTATGAATGTGAGTAATGTGATCTGGTGTGGTGAGAAATCGAGTCCCTCCAGTAATCCCATTGGGTAAACAGACTTATAATAGGTAGTATTTTTAGCACCTGATTATAATAACTGCAAAAATCATGTTATGATTCATATACATTGTTCATATACTAATATATAACTGAAGCTATAGGTTGTGAAATCAAGCATTTCTCGTTCTTATATTAATTGAAAATATGCTATCAAGAGATGTTTTTTACATTTTTGACATATTAGACATACAAACGAGTGAATGTGTGCATATTTTTAAATTAAATATTATTTGCAAAGAGTTTAAATGAATTACTTCATAACTCTATTCCATTATTAGACCTAGAACTTCTTCTTTGTTCCCTTAAATCGCTTTTAATCCTTTAATTATTTAATTTCTTTAAATAAAAATACCAATCCCCCCCAAAAACTTTGGTCCCCCCAATGTTCAAGACACGCTTATGGCCTTGGTACAATTATTAGGCTGATTTTAAGGCAGCATCGATGCAAAGTAACATTAAATTAAACAGAAGTATCAGTAAAGACATTTATAATGTTACAAAATATTCTATTTTAAATAAATGCTGTTCGTTTAAACATTCTATTCATCAAAGAATCCTAAAAAAAAAATCAAATGTGTCAAGTTTTCTGCAAAAATATTAATCTGTTTTCAACATTGATAATAATCATAAATGTTTCTTGAGCATCAAATCATCATATCAGAATGATTTCTGAAGGATCATGTGACACTGAAGACTGAAGTAATGATGCTGAAAATTCAGCTTTGATCAAAGGAATAAATTACATTTTCAAATATTTTTAAAATACAGTTTAAAAAAAAAACGTACTAATAATATTTCACAATTTTTACTGTATTTTAGATCAAATAAATATTTTTAAAATACAAAAAAACTTACTAATAATATTTCACAATTTTTACTGTATTTTAGATCAAATAAATATTTTTTAAATACAAAAAACCTACTAATAATATTTCACAATTTTTACTGTATTTTAGATCAAATAAATATTTTTAAAATAAAACAAAAAAACCTACTAATAATATTTCACTATTTTTTACTGTATTTTAGATCAAATAAATATTTTTAAAATACAAAAAAACGTATTAATAATAATTCACAATTTTTACTGTATTTTAGATCAAATAAATATTTTTAAAATACAACAAAAAAAACTAATAATAATATTTCACAATTTTTACTGTATTTTAGATCAAATAAATATTTTTAAAATACAAAAAAAATACTAATAATATTTCACAATTTTTACTGTATTTTAGATCAAATAAATATTTTTAAAATACAAAAAAAAAACCTACTAATAATATTTCACAATTGTTACTGTATTTTAGATCAAATAAATGCAGCTCTGTTGAGCAGAAGAGACTTTCAAAAACATACAAAAAATTTACCGACCCTAAACTTTTGAACAATAATGTGTAAAAAAAAAAAAAAAACTTTTTGCATCCTGAACCTGACTGTTGTACTCTAGAGAAAGCTGGAATGGGAATGTTATCAACCAAAGTTTGGTTCCTCACCCACAAACCATCGTGCTGCACCTGTGAACTCACTGAGATACAATAAATCACCCTGTTGATCCAAATGAAATGCTTTTCTCTGTTTCTCTAAGATTAGCATTATTTTGATGCACAATTGTATATATGTACAGAACAAGCAATTAATGTGGCATAAAACGGGTGAACAACATGGTAAGAGACATTGTCAAAGCAGAACTAGAGCCATAAAAATGGTACCAGTGTGTCAGACAATCAAACCAGTGTTAACATCTGAGACGGGAGGGAGAAACAGTGAATATTTTGTGGCATATAATGGGCTTTAAGTAGTTTTCCAAACAGTTCTGAGCGAATATCCACCTCAAGGATTTATAGGAGGAACCCTAACACACTTTTTCAATAAAGAAAAAAAATCTACTGCCATAATGCCACTGGCTATTAGAGCAAATCCAGCCCAGAGGAAACCTCAATAATTACTCTTAGTACTTGTTTTTTTACTTTTTTCCACCCCATTCTGAAGAGCTTAGAGGTCTTGAAGAATGAAACACACTTAGCGATCCATTTTTCCCAGTCTGTCATTGTTGTGAGGCTGCTAAATATTTGCTCTTCCCAGCTTAGGATGTTAGGATGAGAAGACCCTCTTTGTAGCGAGAGGTCAGAGGCCTCCGATCTCCTTCCTGGGACCAAACCGGAGATCTCGGCATCTTCAACCATCACTTACACTCTTTCAATTAGTGGAAAGCTTTGACTCCTTTCAGTAAGAGACTCTTTGAAAGCAGCTTGCGCAAACCACCATCGATCAAGACTGTGAGGGATTCGGTGGATAGAAACAAAACAGAACGCCCTTCGCTCAATGCAAAGCACACAAAAAACACTCAAAAGTCTCCGTGTTTCATTTATGTTTTCATAAAAAATATACACTACTGTTCGAGAGACTTTGTTGAAAGAAATTAACACCTTTATTCAGCAAGGATGCATTAAATTGATCACAAGTGACAGAAAAGACATTTATAATGTAACAAAAAATTTCTATTTCAAGAAAATGTTGTGCGTTTAAACTTTTTATTCTTCAAATAATCCTTAAAAAATAAAATATATCACGGTTCCCACAAAATATGAAGCTGTTTTAAACATCATAATAATAATTTAATCTCAATGATAATAATCAGAAATGTTTCTTGAGCAGCAAATCAGCATATCAGAATGATTTCTGAAGGATCATGTGACACTGAAGACTGGAGTAATGATGCTGAAAATCCAGCTTTGATCACAGAAATAAATTATATTTTACTATATATTCACATAGAAAACAGTTATTTTAAATTGTAATAATATTTCACAATTTTTACTGTATTTTAGATCAAATAAATGCAGTCTTGGTGAGCAGAAGAGACTTTCAAAAACATAAAAAAAATCTTACCGACCCCAAATTTTTGAACAGTGGTATACTGTTATATAAAAAGTAAAACAAATGTCATTTAGTTAAAATCAGTGAGAAAAAAATGCAACTTGGCAACAACGGCTGTTTGATCAAGAAAATATTTACATCGCCCAGCACTGATGCAACATCTGTTAACTAAAACATTTATACTACACTAAAAAATGCTGGGTTAAAAACAACCCAAATTGGGTTGAAAATGGACAAACCCAGCAATTGGGATGTTTTAACCTAGCGAATGGGTTGTTTTAACCCAGCAATTGGGTTGTTTTAACCCAGTGAATGGGTTGTTTTAACCCAACAATTGGGTTGTTTTAACCCAACAATTGGATTGTTTTAACCTAGCGAATGGGTTGTTTTAACCCAGCAATTGGGTTGTTTTAACCCAGTGAATGGGTTGTTTTAACCCAGCAATTGGGTTGTTTTAACCCAACAATTGGGTTGTTTTAACCTAGCGAATGGGTTGTTTTAACCCAGCAATTGGGTTGTTTTAACCCAGTGGTTGGGTTAAATGTTTGCCCAACCTGCTGGGTAGTTTTATTTAACTATTGTTTAAAAATTACTGTATTGTTTGCTTAAAATGAACCCAAAGTGTGTTGGAAATTAACATTTATTAATATGTTTAAACAATAAACATTCATTACATTTCTTATTAATAAACGTTCATCTTTTGATTATTACTGTTGCCTCTAGTAATTATGTGTCTGATTATTTTGGGTTCATTGTAAGCCAGACATATAGTAAATTTTAAACAATACTTGATTTAAATAAAACTGAGCAGCAAGTTGGGCAAATATTTAACCCAAATGCTGGGTTAAAACAACCCAGTCGCTGGGTTTGTCCATTTTCAACCCAACTTGGGTTGTTTTTAACCCAGCATTTTTTAGAGTGTAGCTATATACTTTAAGCCACTCGAGTTATTATTGGCCTAAACAACAAACACTGAAAGCCGAGCATCATGGGATCTATATTGGACTTCAACCCTGTCATTAAGACAGTAATCAGGAGTTTTATCTGACGCCAGGGCAATCGTGAAGTTTAACAACGGCAGATGATCAAAGGACGTCCTCGTGCAGAAATGCTGGCTCGCCAGAAAGTTGCTGTTTGTAATCTATGACTGCACCATCAACACAGCTGTTTGGTTGCCTCGCAGCAAAACTCTGACACCGGGAGACGAGGTTTCCTCCATGACAAATCACCTCGTCTCATCTTAGGTGTGTGGGTCCAATTAAATACAGTTCTGCAGCTGTGCGAGTCTCACCTTTAATAATTAATGAAACAGACCTGTGACTCCAGACAATGACAGCAACACGAGGTGTTCGACAAGAAAACTGTCTCATGAAAACAAAAATCAAAAGGAATGAGTGTGCTAAACAAAGCCTAGATTTTAGAAGAATTGTGACATTTATTGTCATCTGTAGAGCTGCCTTATTAGGACCCAAGCCCTAAAGGGCGAAGGCCCAATTGTTTTCCTTAGGTACTTTTTTTTTTTTTGAACTTTCAGGCACTTTTGGGTCCCTTAACATACTCAAAATCTCTTGAAATTTTGCACACACATTGGAATCTTTGGCCATCGGGGCCAGGCATGGGAGGGTCGTGGTGGTGCTCTCACACCCTTTTATATGGTTGTATTTTAGGGGCTCTGTAGCGCACCCCTTTTCACCTACAGTAGCTCATTGGGCCGAACAACTTTTGTCTAAGTTATACACCAGCCCAACAGGAAGTCGGCTATTTAGGGTTGTTTGAAAAACGTATGCTCTGGAATTTGATATGTTCCTCCTAGGGGAATCATCGGATCACCACCAAACTCGGTCAACATGAAGACAAGACAATGGTGATGCTAAATTGCGGACAGATACTGGATGTCTCAAATGGTTTGACTGTGGCGAGGCAACACATTTATGGTAAAAAAAAATAGAAACAGGACGTGTGTTATAACTTCTGCAAACAATGACTGATTTTGATGAAACTTCAGCTGTGTGTTCGTTGTATGAGGCCGATCACATGGATGTGACTATTTTTATTCAAAGTCATAGCACCATGCTTTGAAATCGCCCTCTATTTTTTACACAATTCGCTTCAAACTTCGTCAGAATAATATCAAGACATGGCAGATGTAGACGTGAAAGGATTCTTGATATCTTAAATATTGTTGCCATGGCAACATGTCAAACTTTAATAATATTCTTGGGCGTTTTTGAGGCTCTTGGCATGCTTCAAATTGCATGAAACTCGACACACACCTCAAAGCTGTCGGCCAGTAGACATGGGCAAAGCCTTAGAAATGGACGGGGAGGAGGGGCTCTATAGCGCCACCTTTTGACAGTTTGAAGTTGGGGGGTTAGTCTTACCTACAGTCACCAAACTCGGGTGCATATATTATTCTCATCAAGCCGGACAACTTTCTAATTTACATTCATTTGCTCCGACCAACAAGATGTCAGATATTTTGGTTTTAATGTGAGTTTTTAAGTACTCTTCATAGGAGATTCACGCTATCGCCACCAAACTCGGTCAAAAATGACAAAAAGAAAGCATCTGATCATAGTGATATGGATTGTTTGCAGCAGCTCTGCAATTCACCGGCATCATGTCGACAGATGTGGTAATTAAAATTACATTGTTACGATAGTTTGATTATAAAGTATATTTGAAACTATAGACTATATAGATCTGGCTGTGCGCGATATGACACATTGACATTAATGTACAGAATAGCTTTTTCAGCATGTCATTGAACGGAAGAGAGGCTCTCTGAGGCGTTTTTTAAGTTTTGTTACAAGCTGTTCACACATTAGCAATAAAAAAGCAAATAATACATGAAAATTCTTATATAAAGTCCCTTGTGGTACTTGCCGCCAATTATTACTTATTCGTAAAAATTACTCTTTGTAATTATTTGTGAAATTTAACAGCAATTTCAGAGTGAAAATTGTTTCAAAGAGCATATAAATAAAGGTGAATTGACTTTAAAAAAACATTTTTAATTAATTATCATTATTCTCAAAAGGTGGTTCTCGTCAGATTCTCATTACAGCATTAAAATGCTTTCTTTTTTTTTACTTAAATCTAAATAAAATAAAACAAATAGTACCATGATGTATAATTTGTAATTTAAATATTTTTTTACAATATTACAATAATGGGAATGAGATGTTTTTGTATTACGGTTAAATATAGGATTAATTTTCTTATTTTTTTGTGGAAACCTATATATTTTTTCCCAGGGATTCTATGATCAATAGAAAGTTCAAAAGAACACCATTTATTTGAAATCTTTTTAACATCATAAATGTCTTTACTGTCACTTTTGATCAATTTAATGCATTTTTGTTGAATAAAAGTATTAATTTCTTTAAAAATAATCTTACTGACCCCAAACTTCAATATTCAATATTTATATATATACTGTATTTGTTCTGACTTCATCTATAGTCAGCTGCAAACAGGCTAAGAAGTTTCACGCGCACAGTGGCAAACTTCAGTTAACAGCACTTTTCTGAAAAACAATACTGCGAATGAAGTCTTTACTAATACAGGCCTCTTGTTGGGAGCAAAAATGAGCTTAATTGGGAGAAAAAGGGGGAAAAGTGTTACACACCTCCCGGGGTTTTCAAATGCCACTTCAAGACTCTTGCATTATAATGGCAGCTCCTGCAAGGGCCGCGCGGCCCTCAGAAAAGAGGGGTCAGGGCCCTTCTGCCCTCTCCTGAGCCGTTAATAAGGCTTCAAAGGGTCGAAGTGAAGATTACAGAAACTGACCGGACACTTGAAGGTCTCCTAAAAACATGGTGACATGAATTTTCCCACAAGCCAACGATAAATGCACAAACATCATGCAACAAATATGAAAAGCATCAAAAAAGCATCAAATATGAAAAGTTTATACACAAATATGTTCAAAAAGAGAAATATAAGGGGCTGTTTAAACAACACCATTTTCAACTAAAAACTGAAAACTTTTTATTCATTCATTTACACGACAACGGCGTTTTGGGGGCCTGAAAATGCAAACTTTTAAAATCGGATTTCAAAGTGCAAGTTTTTGAAAACAACACCATCATCATGTCTGTGTAAACAACAAAAACGCTAGTACATCGTTGTTGTGTAAACTTGCCCTCAAGCTGAAAAATCATTGTTAATTTGATTTTTAAGTAATGCAACACCTATTCTCAACAACACACACAGTAAAAAATGAGTTGTAAATCAAATAAAGATTATTGGACTAAGTTTTATAAGAAAATATTATTTCAGTCTTTCTAAATTTCACATTTAATCCAATGTGTTACTTGCTGTTTATATTTTCATGTCTCTTCTGCTCACTAAGGCTATTTATTTGATCAAAAATACAGTAAAAATTGTGAAATATTTTTACAATTTCAAAATAGCTGTTTTCAATGTGAATATATTGTATAATGTAATTTATTCCTGTGATCAAAGCTGAACTTTCAGCATCATTACTCCAGTCTTCAGTGTCACATGATCCTTCAGAAATCATTCTGATATTCTGATTTGATGCTCAAGAAACATTTAAGGTTATTATCAATGTTGGAAAGTTGTGCTGCTTCATATCTGTGTGGAAGCTGTGATATATTTTATTTTTCAAGATTCTTTGATGAATAGAAACTTTGTTTATTATCTGCGAAAATTACTAGCAACTTCTCAGCAAAAACTGTTTCAAAGTAAATCCTACACCACATTATTTTCAGAAGTAGCACAAACAGTAATGCTTGACTTAGCAACTAAAACTAACTACATTCATACGCCAATTCTTGTCATCCATCCAAACTACAAGACTACATTAATGCATTTTTTTCCTAGGTACCTTATTTCCTTCTTTACAACTGCATCCAAGATTCATTTGCAGATGTTTACGGCATGAAGCATGTGGTCTGCATTACAGAGGCAAGTCACATCATTAGCATTTGACAGGGGAGGTTTAAAATAAAAATGACTAAACTAACAGAGTTTCCATAATAATCAAAATCCATAATCATATTCACAAACTTTGTCGCATTTCTTATGTTTTTAGTCATAGATATTAAACACCAGCTGTCAAATCTCAAAGTGGATCTTAGCTAACAAGCTTAACTTTCTCAAAGAACAAAAGCAGAGAAACCATTTAACTTGTTTCTTTTTACATTAAATATGATCTGGCAGTTTAAATTGCATATATCCCGCTAAGAAAATATTTCAAACTCGCGTCCCCCGCAGTCAGGCCAATTACTGCAATGAAGTCTGACGCGCTGATCGTCAGCAGACGTTTGTGGAGAAGCCGCATGTGTTTAGAGGACAAAAACTCATGAAAAATGCATGATTTACAGAAAGTCTCTTCTGCTCACCAAGGCTGCATTTATTTCAAAAATACAGTAAAATTGTGAAATATTATTACAGTTTAAAATAACTGTTTTCTGTGTTAAAATATTTTAAAATATAATTTATTCCTGTGATCAAAGCTGAATTTTCAGCATCATTACTCCAGTCTTCAGTGTCACATGATCCTTCAGAAATCATTCTGATTTGATGCTCAAGAAACATTTATGATTATTTTTTCAGAATTCTTTGATGAATAGAAAGTTCTAAATGAACAACATTTTTTGAAATAGAAATCTTTTGTAACATTATAAATGTCTTTTAAGCAATTTAATCCATCCTTGCAGAATAAAATTATTAATTTTCTTCAAAAAAAAATTATATTTTTTGCAACAGTTTTACGTTTTATTATCCCGGACGAGCCCCCATTTGCTCCCCATTTGCGACAAAGGAGGACACAACACGTTGGATCTTGTTAAAAAAAAGCACATCCTCTCTTTCTCCCACTCAAACACACACATACAGTACGGACACACACATACAGAAACGTGTTGTCAACACTGCTCTGATGAATTAATCAGTAAAATAGTTTAGCAACTTAAAAGCTACATGACATTTCTCACTAGCAAGGAAATAACGCTGTTCTTGAAGCAGATAAACTTACAGTTTCGATATTAGTCGAGACGTTGCTGCCGAACACTGTTGAGAGATACACAGACTCAGGCAATTCACACACGCTTAATCTCTCTCTCTCAAATAACTGCATTAATAACTGCATTAGTCTGCTTTCAATGGCTCAAACCTCCATTACTAGCTCTAAAATGACATTTTGGAATTAGAAACAGAGGCGTGGGATGAGATCCGTTAGAAAGTAGCCCTACACACAAGAGTGTTTTAATGAAAAAAGCCTGATAAATGTCTTGAAACTCAATGTCTTGAGGTGTGGTAACCGTATAGAAGTGGAATAATTTATTCAGATCTGTTGAATTAATAGAAAATAATGCAAACTCCTGCATTACCACCTCAGGTGTGCATTATTTTCTAATAATTCAAAGGCAGGTCATCAATTTTTCCATGCATATATTTACTAAAACAATTCAATGTAGGGAAAATGGGGGAATTCTGTGCATATGTTTGAGTGATGATGCAAATGAATCAAAGAATCAGAGTTTTGCACTGAACTGATTCACAAAATGAATCGTAGTCTAACAGCATTTTTGATGCTGAAGTGAGCAAAAATGAGTGACATTATTAACACATCTCTATCTCAACACTCTCATACTTCAGGAAACTTAATGGCCAATTAAAAAACACTGTAAAATAGTTTCCACAATATTATTATCTCACCCAGCCTGCAGCAAAACGCCTGTGATTGATGTCTGCATTTCTCCCATTCCTAAGAGAATCCGTCTCTCTGGATTGACAGGAACGTTTGCCTAGTAAACAGAGACATTCCACTGACACAGATCTCTGTGAAACTTTCTCTTACACACACACACACACACACACACACACACCTTGTCAGCTCAAAACCACATTACTATTTTGTTGTCCAGGCAGCAAAAACGAAGACAAGGGGAAAGAGTGTGAAAGCACATTTTTATAATAATCATAAATGTTTCTTGAGCAGCAAATCATCATATTAGAATGAATCCTGAAGGATCACGTGACACTGAAGACTGGAGGCACATGAGAAAAGACACTATTGCGTTTCTGTAAACATCATGCATCACATGTACAACGCACAGCTGCCGGCTACAGATGACAATAACACTGAGGAAAAGGAGGGGGAAATGGAAGTGGAAAAGTCGGAACACCTGGATGTGGGTGAACAAACAGGCTTTATTCACATCGAAGCGGATTCACTTCATAAATTCCCTTCATTAGGAAAATTTGCTCGGATAATTGGCTTTTTAGGGGGAAGTGAAAGAGGAAGTGGTTTGGAGATTCAAACAAAGCTGAATTTCATCCTTGAATTAAAAACGAGGCTGACTTGACAAAAAAAATGTCCATGTTCTGTTACATGAATTAAATCTGACTTGCTTACAAAATAAAAAATATGATGAGATTATTTTATGTATTGTATTTGTAAATTTAGTTAGTTAAGAGGTTAAGCACTAGCAATGTGTGTCACTCGTATAAAAACTACTAACTGGTGCGTCAGATTGATTGAAATCACAGAAGTGGGATAAAACATGGACAATATATTGTTTCACTTACAGTCCACCTCTGAGGAAAATGTATTTTGTGGATGCAACACAATCTGAACAAAGGATGTTTTCATTCCCACATCCCACACTTGGATTGATCCTGATCTTTACCCTTTGAATCGTTCAGTCTGGCTTTAATTTATAGAGCAGAGATCTGTTAGTATGCCGGAGTGATTCAGCATTCGCTGTGCTATCACGAGGCGATCAACAAGTGTCAAGAGAAAGTGAGGTCAGCCTCATCTCCGCCTGCCAAACATGAGCGCATCCGAGTGCTTGTTGCATACATAAGGAGCTCGCTGGATTCAAAGGCTTCTTTTGTAGAGATCTTTGAAGAAGGAAATGTTGTGGTGCGGCTTTTGGGAAAATAAACACCGTCACCGTTGCCATTTAATGTATTTTCTGATGGAATATTTAGTCCACCCAGAGTTTTTAGAACATGTCTGGGTTGCATTTGACAGAATAAATAAATACTTGAAGAACATGAAGCCTATTTTAGGAACAGTAATAATTGTAAATAAATAAATATAAACACATACATAATGTAATATAATATTTTTTTCTTATAGAAAACAAAGACTAGTTTAGAACCAATCATAATTTATAATAAATAAATGAATAAAGAAATAAATTCTTATAGAAAATGAAGCCTATTTTAGAATCATTAATACTTTTAAAGTTAAACAAATAAATATTTTTGGACAGAAAATGGTGCCTTTATCAGGACCATTAATAACTGAAAATAAACACATAGATAAATACTTACAGAACATGAAGCCTATTTTAGGAACATTAAATCTTTTAATTAAACAAATAATTAATTAATAAAATATAATATATATTTCTTAGAGAAAATGAAGACTATAAGACCATTCATAATTTAAAATAAACAGACAAACAACATATAAAAATAAATAAGTAAATATAAATAAATAAATAATATTTTCTTCTAGAAAATGAAGCTTATTTTAGGATCATTTATACTTTAAATAAGTTAAATAAAATAAGATAATAAATATTGAAGTCTATTTCTAGAAAACGAAGCCTTTTTCAGGACAATAAATAAATAAAGATTTCTTATAGAAAATGAAGATATTTCAGGACATTAAAATAAATAATACTTTATATTATAATAGCATAGTAAAGTAAAGTAAAGTATAGTATAGCATTGAATCAATCATTCAAGAGATTTGTTCAAAAAATACTGATTTACAAAGTAATAAAACAAGTGAAGTCTTTATGAGTGAGTCATTGTATCATTCATTAAAGAGATTCTTTCAAAAACGCTGATTCATCTAGTAATGAAACAAGTGAAGTCTCAATGAGTCATTGAATCATTCATTCAAGAGATTTGTTCAAAAACGCAGATTGATCCAGTAATGAAACAAGTGAAGTCTTTATGAGTGAGTCATTGAATCATTCATTCAAGAGATTTGTTCAAAAACACTGATTCATCCAGTAATGAAACAAGTGAAGTCTTTATGAGTGAGTCATTGTATCATTCATTAAAGAGATTCTTTCAAAAACGCTGATTCATCTAGTAATGAAACAAGTGAAGTCTCAATGAGTCATTGAATCATTCATTCAAGAGATTTGTTCAAAAACGCAGATTGATCCAGTAATGAAACAAGTGAAGTCTTTATGAGTGAGTCATTGAATCATTCATTCAAGAGATTTGTTCAAAAACACTGATTCATCCAGTAATGAAACAAGTGAAGTCTTTATGAGTGAGTCATTGAATCATTAATTCAAGAGATTTGTTCAAAAACACTGATTCATCCAGTAATGAAACAAATCTTTATGAGTGAGTCATTGAATCATTCATTCAAGAGATTTGTTCAAAAACACTGATTCATCCAGTAATGAAACAAGTGGAGTCTCAATGAGTGAGTCATTGAATCATTCATTCAACCCTATTTTTTAAAAGAATTCATTCAGATTAATTAAACATTTTAAATAGACTGCAGCAATTAACATTTTGTCTGAACCTCTATTAAATTACATGTTATTTCGTTTAGTTGTTTATTCAGAATTGTGTGAGAATCATGATCTCTGTTTGAAACAAAAAAACATGATCTCCGGATTGTGCAGCTCTAAAAAGAGTATATTTCTGTCTCAAATATGTGCAACAGAAGCTTGCCTCAGCAAACATATATTTCATTACTTCATTATTACAGACCAACAAGCCTAGCTTAAACAAACCTCCTGAAATCGAGCAGCAGTCGCTCATGAGTCGGGCCTTCACAGGCTGGATGTTTGGTTCGTGTCCAGAGAAGGCCGTCGTCCCAGATCTCTCCTCTGGTTAGTGTCAGGCTAATGATCTCTCCAAGCCCTTCTGAAACTCTGGGAAGATTTACCGCGCTTCGAGACAAGCTACGAAATGCACTCCTGACGCTGGCTAGTAAATATGACTTGCATTTGCACATTTTTCCAATTTATCTCATTGAATTAGGGGTGCAGACTTTTGGACGCTGCAGCTAGACCTTGAGTAGAGCCATCCGTCTTCAAGGCATCAGTTGAAAACATGATAAATGCGAACAGGTTGTGCAATGAAACTGAATTTCAGGGCAGGGGGTCACAGGAGCAGAGGTCCTGTAGAGATCTTGAGCCGAACAACATTGGTGAATTCAACTCATTGTGGAGAACTGAGCCTGATATAATGTTTTTGCATCTGAATCTCATGCAACATTTAGTTTACAGCAGGTACTATCTGATCGAAGTGGCCTACAAAAATTATCAACAAAAGCAGAATATTTATATTTAAAAAATAGTTTGGAACGGGGTTATTAATAGCGTTAACTAAAATTAAAACTGTTTAAGTGAAACATTTTTTGTTAATTGAAATAAAGCCGAAACAAAATATAAATATTAGATGAAAAAATAACAAAAGTTAGAAAAAAAAGTTGACACTGAAACTGAAATAAAGCTAAATAATTATTTTAAATAAATACATTTTAAATCAAATAAAAAATAAAATAAATATTGTAATACATTTTTTACATAACAATTGATTAAAATTATAATCATTTAATAAAGAATTACAAAAGCGCATAAAATGACTAAAAATTAAACTAAAATTAATATGAAAACAGAAAAAAATAAGTTGGAAATGGAAAACTTAAACTGAAATAAAGCTAAATAAATAATTTTAAATAAATAAAAAAACGTATAAAAATATTTTAAAAATATTTTAATAAAAATGTGTTAATAATTCAAAAATAAAAATGTATTAAAAAATATAACCATTTAATAAAAAATTACAAAAGTATATAACAAAATGACTAAACTAAAATTAAAACAGAAAAATACAAATAAAACTGAACTAAAACCAAAATAAAATAAAGCTTAATAGTAATATTGGAAAAAACAAATTAATGAAAAATTTTTCATAATAATTTATAAAAAAATATAAAAAAATATGATAAAAAGACAAAAGCACACACATAATACTAAGAATGGAACTAAAATTAAAATAAAAACAGAAGATAGCCAAATAAAAACTAATTCAAGTTATTAATAAAAGCTATAATGGTACATAAATTATAATAATTATTAGAGTGGTTTTGAAACACATTGTAAAGTCAATAACAAATGGCATTTAGGACCCATTTTACTTCTATAATGAGGATAAGCAGCAGGAATCTTTCACCTTGTTCTTGTTTGGCATTCATTTCTGAGGTAACTCCACCTGGATGACATTTTCCCCATTTTTCTTTACACAGCGAAAGAAAATGTTTTGCAGCAATAGTCAAACAGAAACCTCCAGCTGTATTTCACAATAATGTGCTCTGACAACTCTATCCAGCCAAGTGACATTTTGGGGGGGAAATAAAAAAGTGGAACTAATACACAACACCTGTTTCTGCTCTACACCCCCCATTATATCAAATATACCGGCGGTGACAGCTGTGCGGACTGACGGACGGAGATGGAGAGAGAACAATCTGACAGGCTCAGGTCAAACAGCCGAGAGCCAAACGTGAGGCTTCGTCTGTAATATTTCACATATGACTTTTGAACGCAGTCATACGCTATCGATTTCTGACATCTAAGGCCCGGTTCAGAGGAAGCACTACTGGATCCAATTACCAAGACTGTAAAAGTGATATATATATACATCCATACCATGATATGCCAGGGTGCGAGATATGGGACGATGCATAATATCGAACTGATCATCCACTAGTATAGATTAGGGTTTATTATATACTAGGGGTGCAAAATTTTGGCCGATACCGATAATTCTTTATATTTGAATAACCGATATATTGGCTGATAAATCTAAATAAAAATGTATGCATAATTTTTGTGAGCCTGATTACAAAAACAAAAGTCCCACCATTAAAAGCCATTTCCAAAGCACAACAATTATAATGTTCTCATTATTATGTATATAATATTATATAAAATGTATATAATATGATGTAGCCAATCTGATACTTGCGCTGTATGTTGCACTTGTATGTGATTCCAATCATATTTCAAGCAATTCAAAACCATAATGACGGACAGTGTGCATCTGAAGTGTCTCAGTGGAAGGAAATAATCCATTATTTATCATCTTTAATACATTGTGATAACATTAAAAATTAACATATATCAGCCGATACCGATATGGTGGCCGATATTGTGCATCCCTATTATATACATTACCATTCAACGTTTTTTCTTTAAAAAAAATTATATAATAACAATAATAATATTTATAACATATATATATTTTAAATATTATTATTTTATATTATGTTAATAAATATATATTTTAGAGATGCACCGATATATCGGCCAATAATCGGCTGATAAAAGCAAATGTTCACACTAGTTTAAAAACAGCCAATTATCAGGGCCGATATATCCTGTCAATCAAAAGAGGGCAGGAAAATGCACTGCAGAACCCCCAAACTATTGGTATCGTTATCGGTATCGACAGATATTACTCTGAATAATCGGTGGAGAAATTTTGTATTGTGCATCTCTAATATATATATATATAATATATATATATATATATATATATATATAATATAAAAAATATTTATACAAATAATGTATCAGTAAATTTTGTATTTTTTTTGTAAAAAATGAATCATTTGCATCAGTTAACTGAACCCAAGCACATTGAAAATCATTGTGATATTCACAGTGCTGAAACTGCCATTGTCAGCCCCTGTATAAATGTTATGACAGATATAATTCAACAATTCCACTAAATCGGAGCACATTTCTGCAGGGTATTTAATCGAGACATCACATCTAACCCTGAAATCAAACCCTCAGTCGCAGCCTCCAAAAGAAAACTCCGGCTAATGACTAATTTCCTCTCTTTCTCTCGCCATTTATTTTCCAGTGTTTGGGTTGCATTTGTAACACAATCTGGTGCTGTGAGCAGCTACTACAAGCAAAGGTCATCCGGGGTCAAATCTGCTTCCAGTGACCCGAGTCTGGCCTGTGCCGTCACCCATGAACTCTAGAAGACAGTTACAGTCTAGAAAGTGTCAACTGAAGTATTTTGTGGTTGATTCAATCAGTTCTGTCATTCATAATCCAAATAGGCCAATACAATTTTTATTATTTCTAATGTCAAGCATAAATGGTTAAAAGTGATCAGTAATCATGCTGTGTTGATTGCAAAGCATCACTGTGCACCTCCAAATGAAGAAATTCTTCAAATCATGTAAGAAACCACCCTAGCAACACCCTAACAACCATCCGAAACACTCCAGCAACTACACACAACAGCCTATAATTGTGGCAGTGACTTTTGCAACATGCTTTCTGAAAGTAACTATAATCATTTATTAATTTATCTAATTGATGCATTGAATTTTCATTGTCAAAATGGATGCATTTTTTACACTACTTCTGGACACGAATCAAAATCCAGCTATTAGAATGTGGTAGTAAAGGGCTCCTATTATGCTTTTTTACAAGTCAGTACTAAAATCTTAAAAATGTGATGACACCAGTATTTCCCCCTAGCATTCGGAGTGCTGTTGAGCGCTGAAAAGGTGAAGAGCATCAAAGGTTTCTGTTTACAACATGTTTTTGATCATTATAGCCAATCACAGACATATCTGTTGAGTGCATGAACACAATGGCCAATCAGCAGCGCTCAAAATGCTAGGGGGAAATGTCACGTTTTTACTGACTTGGTACTGAAGTCGGTACTTGAAGCGCTTGACCAATCACAACACACTGCTCCAGCCGACCAATCAGAGCACACTGCGCTTTTCAGAAGGAGGGGCTTCACAGAGACAGGAACTAAACTGAGCGTTACTGACAGACTGGGAAGAGAGGAGCTGCAACAATGGAGAATATGAGGAACATAAGCATGAAAACATGTTCTAGTAGAGCTCAAAAACAACATCAAGACTTTGAAGAAGGCATAATATGACCTTTTTAAAGGATTAGTTCACTTCAGAATTAAAATTTCCTGATAATTTACTCACCCCCATGTCATCCAACATCGTTGTTTTACCTTCGTTTGACTTAGTCTTTGCACGTCCGCTTTGTAAACACTGGATCTGTACCTCCACCTACGCCACGGGTGACCTTTCCAACATGATTACGTCATGCGTGGCGCATCACAGAGCAGTGCAAGATCAGCATTTGTGGTTAAAAAGTATATAATTTTTATTTTATTAGAAAATGAGTGATGGTTTCTCTAGATAAGACTCTTATTCCTCGTCTGGGATCATGTAGAGCTCTTTGAAGCTGCACTGAAACTGACATTTGGATCCGTCCACTATATGGAGAATAATCCTGGAATGTTTTCCTCAAAAACCTTCATTTCTTTTCGACTGAAGAAAGAAAGACATGAACATCTTGGATGAAATGGGGGTGAGTAAATTATCAGGAAACTTAAATTCTGAAGTGAAGCAGGATCAGTGAGTTAAACTATGGGATTGTAGGGAGACGCACAACGAACCAGCCACCATCAAAGCCTCCGGCAGAAGAGAAGTATGTATCTCTGGACTTGTTTCTGTCCCAGATCGCTTTTACAGTCTCTTATCATGAAAGCCCTGAGTTAACAGAACAACATCTGTTTTCCTTATTGGTTTTTATCCCTTTTGGAACGTCCCGTTCGAAGGGACACATACTGTGCGAGCGGAAAGAAAAATCCAGCCAGTCTTCGCCAGAATCCTGCCAATGAAAAGGGACACGAGTGACAAATCACCAGGGTTGAATCTGGATATAAGATTTCAAGGTCTTTGTGTTGGTTGCCAGTGTTTACTGTCATCCAGGGTAAAGGTTGAATAAAGCAAAAACACATTTGAGGCTCATATAATTGGTCCATCTGGCAATATTTCACATTCAGCCTCAGCGGTAACCAACTTACTCCAGGTCACTAAATAATAATAACTCGGAATGGACATGTTAGTAAACTGGCACCCTCTTGTGGAAGAATCTCACCAAAAACAATATCCAGCTCACAATTAATCCCACAAAACAAAATATTTACAGAAATTATATTTAATTCTTTTTCATAAAGAAGTCTTCCTCTAATCCTCTAAATCCATTAGGAGCTTTTCATGGCAATATTGTCATGTTAACTAAGCACATTTTCCACCCAAACTGTAATGCTCACATACTGTATGTTTTGAATATCCTTTGTGATATTTTAATTTATGAAAACAGCAATATAAATACGTTTATATATACATACATACAATAATTACAATAAGCAAAAGTTGGTGGATAAATCTACTTAATTGTCATTTCAATATATACTGCAATTATATTGCAATGAATATGAAAAACTTAAAATATATAACTATATATATCAAATCTGTGTGTGTATATATGTGCTGTCAAAGTATTCCAAAAGTTTGGAACCACTGAGATTTTTAATGTTTTTATTTAATTAAAACATTAATTCTCATTAATTATTTTATTTATTTAATTAAAAATACAGTAAAAACAATAATATTGTGAAATATTATTACAATTTAAAATAACTGTGTACTATTTAAATATATTTGACAAAGTAATTTATTCCTGTGATCAAAGCTGAATTTTCAGCATCATTACTCCAGTCTTCAGTGTCACATGATCCTTCAGAAATAATTCTAATATGCTGATTTGCTGCTCAAGAAACAT
>NC_090224.1:21365000-21437500 GCF_024489055.1 Chanodichthys erythropterus
ACTCAAGTATATCAAAAGTATCAGAAACACAAACAAAAACAACACAAACACAAAACAAACGGTTTGGTTTGTTTCATAGTTTTAGAGTCACGGTTTCGGTACCGTTGTTGCTATATTTATGGAAAAACTATACTTTCAAATATATATATATATTTTCTCATATTATTTAGAATATTCTAACTACAAAAAAACAGCACAATTAAATATAATAGATTAAAGATACAAATAAAATAAACTGACTTCAGTTTTTTTTTAGGGAGGTCTGGCATTAGTTTTTAGGTACTGAAATTGAATAAAGTAATAATGTAAAACAGCATTGCATTTTGGACTATACATTAAAGATTATTCTTTATTAAAGTTACAAAAGCTTTTTAATCAAGAGCAGTGAGTGATTTCTTCGTTGTTGCTGTTCAATTAATATAAAGACTGTCACTTTAAGAGAATGCACTGATACTGTGTTCGTATTTAACAAGAGTGAATGGTTTGTCCACGGTTTTATTTTATTTTTTTCATCACTGTTTCCATCACTATTTTTTAACCCGGAATGTTCATCCATCAACAGAAACATATATTAACTGAACCCTGATTGTTTTACGTGTTATTTATATTAAACCATATTACAGATGCTTCGTCAGATTTAAGTTGAACAGCGGTCCGAGCGCGTGCCGAACCGAGTGTGGAGAACAGAACGGATCGATTTTTTTCCCCACCCCTGGTAAATATTATGTAAATGTAATTCTGACCGACCTGTTCCCTTACCGGCGAACATGGCTGGGATTTTGCAGCAACTTGCTGCGTCTGTGGCCAGGGCTTTTCTCATTTTTATGCGTTCCCTCTCTGCTCCTCCTTTGCGTTTACGCTCCATTTTTTGCACTATTTTTCAAGATAAAGCCTGCCTCTGTATATAGCCAATTATGCAGCGCTTCGCTGATGTTGGGTCATGTGGTGTCATTTTCACTCCGCGATCGCCTGATTCGTAGATTCATAAGTGCGTCAATTAATTCGCAGTTGCATACACGTCAGTCTGATCGACAGCACAGCGGCAGCCGGCAGGCCAGAATAACCATCAGGCCACCGGGAAATGTCCCGGTGCTCCCGACGGCCAGTCCGCCCCTGAATGCACAGTATTTTAATGCATTTTTGTACTACATTTACTAAGGCCTTGTTTGATGTACTAGTTGAATACTATACAATACACACCGCATACTATTTTGTATGCAACTATGTTGCATGTTTAATTCAGCAAGTGTCCAGTTATCTCAGAAATAATTAACTATTATGGACTTTAATTAAATTTGGAGTTAACCTTTGGCAGTCTGATATAAATAATGGGTCATAATATGGTACATTGCACACTGTGACCAATGTAGTGTTATCCATATATTCAGTGCACACTTAGTATATTGTAGAAGTGGTAGTATGTTAGTATGCTGCCACAAATGAAGCCTGTGCATAAAGTATACAAATTGCCTCTAAGCATGAAGAACTCAAATGACCTGCTGTTTTTGATGAATGTGCTGTACATGGATCAGTCTTTTAGTATTAATATTTTAGATATTTATATTTTTGATGATAGTGATTTATACTTTTTGTTAATAAATGATAAAAAAACCAGAAACACTGAATATTGAAATATTTAGGCTTATTATATATGATGCCATTTTTATCCTCAGATCACATTATGATACATCTAAGAATGTTTTATGCATTATTTTATTAGACCATAAAAATTATTTGAGTTTATTCCCTTTTTTTTTTTTTTTTTTTTAAAGCTCCTGTTGATTATTATATATATATATATATATAATTTTGAAAACCTTGACTATGGTTATTATAGTTAACTAAAACCATTAAAAATGTTTTACTTAATATAATATAAAATGTAATTAAATAAAATAAAGCATAAAAAATACCTTTTTTAATTTCAACTAGTTGCCATGGCAACATTTCTCATTTTAATTTAGTTTAACTTGTAATAAAATAACTAAAACTGAAATAAAAATTAATAAAAACTAGACATTTTTTATTTTTTTAAATAAAAATTAGCAAAGGTCAGTTAGTATAGTGTGGAAGTGGCATCCCAGGTGAAAAAAGAAAAAAAAAAAAGTACACTTCTATAAGTGCTCTATTTTCGCACACTAATGTTGTACTTAAGAAGTACTAAAGAAGAATTTTTAGTATATTAAGATCATCATAAGAATATCTAAGTGTACTCAACTGTGCTATGTTGAGACAGCTTTATGAATCGAGTCATGTGATTTCAACAGTTTGGCAGTTTGATACGCGACCCGAATCACGGATTCAATTCGTAAAGCTCCGAAGCTTCATGAAGCAGTGTTTTGAAATAGATATTGTTAAAAAAAATCATTATTTTGTTATTTTGGTCGCAAAAAAAAAATCTCCTCGCTTTATAATATTAAAGTTGAACCACTGTACTCACATGAACTGATTTAAATATGTTTTTAGTACATTAATGGATCTTGACAGAGGAAATGTTAATCGCTGTGAATGCTCTCTGAGCCATCGGATTTCAACAAAAATATCTTAATTTGTGTTCTGAAGATGAACAAAGGTCTTATGGTGTGGAACGACATGAGGGTAATTAATGAACTAACACTTTAAGAAGTACTAAATAAGAATTTTTAGTATATTAAGTACTAAATTAGTGCGCAAAAATATAGCACTTTAAGTACATTATAGAAATGTACTTTTTTGTCCACCTGGGATAACTTAACGTAGTTTAGTTAGTGTGGTGTGGGAGTGGCAGAGGTTTTTTGTCACAAGGTTGAAATGGAGCCGCTAAACCTCAGTTTTAAACAAACACCGAACAGAGGAGAGTCTGCTGACAAAAAGAAAATGAGACAGAGCTCGTAATAAAACAAGAATCAACATTAGCTTTTTGGAGATTGCGAGAACTCAGGGATTTGAAATGTTGTAAAGGTATTTTAGTGAACAGATAATTTGCCATATGTAGCTCTCTAACACAGTTTACTGAAAAGCATTATCTATTGTGAGGGGTCATTTTATTATGGGCTGTTTTTCAAGGAAGTACTGTGTCTATTAATGGCTACAGCTACAGTAACGTCTTAAGCCTAGCAGTGAATGTTTTATGAGGCATATGATAACCATATTCATCCACACAGTCAAGCAGAGCCGAAGCACAACCAAAACAACGTTCTTCCGCAAAATGCACACAGTTTTGTTTGTTTTTTAGCCCCTAGAGGGCCAACATTTACAGTATATCTCTAAACCATTTTTCCCAGTGTACAGACCGTGTAATAATACACCAGAACCGTATGTTTTAGCTTCACCTTTTTGAAAAGAATTTGTGTATTCAGACATCATGGTCAGAGTGCACATGTCTGTTTAATCACTGATTTCTGATGAAACAAACATCTACCAGCATTGATACAATATGTTATGAATGTTAAAAAAATGCGGTGGATAGAATTTCAATATCAATAAAACATAGAAAAATATTAAGAAACTACAGAACATCACTTAAACTCTGCCTCATACAACAGCTGGTGGATTTTTAACTTGACTGCGCTCTTCTTAGCGTAAGGCAGCCGTCTCAGATACGGCAGTAAACTAAACAAGAACATCTCGTCCTCCAAGTCCTCATTGGCCTCCATCTGCCATTTTCTCTTGCGACCCGGTCCCTGCGATCCCGACGCAGAATAATGCGAGGATCCGTCCAGCATCCCGTGATCCCCTTCAAAGTCCTGGACGCCAAACGACGAGTTTCCGTCCGCTGTCCTCTCCTCTTCCTTGTCTTCCTCGTCTCGGTCCTCCTCGGGCTCGTCCGCGGCCAGCGATCTGGACTGAATGAAAGGCGTGAGAAATGACATCTGCCAACTGTACTTCCAGCTGCGATGGGACGTCCCTGATGCTCGCCTGCGCTGCTCTGCGCGTTTATCTTTGATGAACATGTCCCGTAAGCTCTTCCACCTCCTGCGACAGTCCTCTTCTGCACGGAAAAACAACAAATACTGATTAACATATGCACAAATGATGCATAAAAATGACAAGAAATATACAGTGACGCGACTTTAATCATCGGCACTCGGAATAAGACCAAGTTTATTTGTTTTTTTTTGCACTTTACTGTTTAAGCATATGCATACTTACATAATATAATTAACAATACATTTTAAAATAATAAGTAGCGATTTAAGCAAATGGATATTTAATAATTACCAATAAATTTTACAATAATGAATAGTGATTTATGCACATTTATTGATTATTATATAAATTAAACAAATTACTACTTATTGATTATTGTAAGATGTAAGTACAAGTATATTTAATTAATAATGTAATTAACAATGTTTAAAATAATCAATATGTGGTAGTTGAACCATATGCATACTTAATAATAGAATAAAAAATAAATAGCAATTTAAGCATATGCATATTTAATTATTAATTTAATACATTTTACAGTAATCAATAGTGATTTATGCACATGTATGTTTAATATAATTAACAATAAATCTGACATTAGTCAAAGTAAAAAGTAGTAATTTAAGCAAAAGTATATTTAATTAATAACAATTAAACTTTACAATAATCAGTATGTAGTAATTAAAGCATATTAAATTAATAACATAATTAACAATAAGTACATAGTAAGTTAAGCATATGTTAATTTAACAAAAATTACAATAATCAGTGATTTACGCATAGGTTTAATTAATATAATTACAATAAATCTGACATCAATCAATAAGTAGTATTTTAAGCACAAGCATATTTAATTATAATATAATTACTATTATTTACAATAAATAAATATGTAGTAATTTAAGCATATGTATAATTATTAATTAAATATTTATTTTTTACAATAATTATTTTCGCATAGGTTTAATTAATATAATTAACAACAAATCTTACAATAATCAATAAGTAGTCATTTAAGCACAAGTATAATAATAAAAACTCATTAATATAATTAAACTTTACAATAATCTATACCTAGCAATTAAAGCATATGTATATTAAATTAATGATATAATTAACTATAAATACAGTAATTTAAGCACATGTATATTTAATTATTATTTTAACTATAAATCTTACAATAATCAATAAATAGAAATTTAAGCAGTAAATTTAATTCATTAATATAATAAAATTTTACAATAATATATAAGTAGCAGTTAAAGCATGCATATTAAATTAATAATATAATTAACAACAGATAAATATATCAATTTAAGAATATGTATATTTCATTAATAAACATATAAATGTTACAATAAATCGAGTTATTTACGCATATGTAGCTTTAATTAATATAACTAACAAACCTTACAATAATCAATAAATAGTAATTTAAGCAGTAAATTTAATTCATTAATATAATTAAACATGAGTAGCAATTAAAGCATGCATATTAAATTAATAATATAATTAACAATAAATAAATATAGCAATTTAAGAATATGTACATTTAAGTATTCATTTAATTAACAATAAATCGATAGTGATTTAGGTTTAATAAATATATTATTAACAAACCTTACGATAATCAATAATAGTCATTTAAGCACAAGTAGTATATTTAATTAATAATATAAATAAACTTCGCAATTATATATATACATATAGTAATTAAAGCATATGTATGTATATTAAACTAATAATATAATTAACAATAAATCAATACACAAAGCACATGTATATTTAATATTATGTACTTAAATGTATATTAAATAACATTCTTTTGTAAGTTATGATCTAAATGATACAGAATATAAAAAAAGTATGCATGCACATACATCATATTTGACAGAAATGTCACGAAACATATAAAACTTTGAACATTGTTATAATTTTACTATACAAAAACAAATATGACTGATGCAACTCTGCTTAATATGCTCTCTTTGAGCTTTGCAACTCAAACTTTGGATGAAATCAAATCACACTAGTTACTGAGCAGCTCACCAAACTCAAAACAACTCAGATTTTCATATAATAAAGTGTCAAATCTATCCGAATAACCCATCAAATGCCTTTGCAGCTCAAAAACACGCTCTGTTAGTTATATGGTGATGAAAACAGCATCAATGAGATATTAATTATATCTTTAAATCTGGATTCCTGTTAGCCTACTCTGCAACAAGCTAACAGCAGATAGCTAGCAGTTTAGTAAGCAAGAAACAACTTCAGAAAGCTCAAGTCTTACCTGGTATTTCAACTTGTAGACTCACGGCTCTCCATGCTTTGGCTTTTCTAGCAGCGTCTTTATATGAATTTATTGTAGAATTGTATAACTCGGGATAGTCGGACACCGCTGCTATTAACCTCTCCTCCATTGTTGTTAGCATTGGGCGGCAAATGTTATTAGCTAATAACTGTGTCTTATGAGGAATGAACGATTATTCCTCCAGAGGGCGCTCGGTGGCCCAAGATCCCTCATTCTCATTGGGTTCTATTCAAATTTCAGCACTGTTTTTGTCTTATTACAAAAACTTGAGCAAAAATATGTATAATCTTTTTAATCTACTGTTTATAAGAATTGCGGCGTGCTTGACAAATAAGAAATCTGACTTAGCGGCTTCCCTATACAATTTTGTTAAATAATTCTTATCTAATAATCACAAACGTCTGTGATTGCTTCATCATAAGCAGCGCTGAGAAAAGTAACACGTACCACGTGACAATGACTCATCAACGTCTGCGTCGGTGAACGTTTAATTTAAAATTAAATTAAAATGACAGAATAACCATTTGGACACATCGTACCTGACAAATCAGAAATAAAAATGTTAGATACATATTTTATGTTGCCATTCTAGCCTCTCTATCTATCCCGAGGGGCCTCACGCATGCGCACTCAGTCACAGGCAGCGTCACCGAAGCGCAAGCTGGGAAATGTAGTATGCATAAGCAGCTTCAAATTTAAAAAAGTGTACTAGGCTAATTTAAAACTAAAACAACAATATTTTATGTTTGAAAATGAAGGAACCAACATGAAGCAACCAAGTGAATGCCTTTCATATTTAGTTTAATGGTCATAAATTAAACAGGAAACAACAATTTTAAAATTCACGTTCTTTTAGATCTTCTAGATCCATTATTCATTAGAAGTGTATCCTTCATTCTGCTCTCCTTTATATTGTAGTGTTTCTTTCAGGGTTTGTTGCTCTACATGTGTGGCTCCATACTGTTTGCTCACTATTTTTGACAGATTAATGCTCTCCTCATTCACGCTGGTGCTTGAAGACAAAACCTCTCCTTCCGTTTCATTCTGCACAAACAAAACACTCAAAGTTATCCATTTGTACATTTTCAAAATAGTTTTTTAGATAATGTTAAACATTAACGATAATGTTTAACTATATTATTAGCATCCCAGACCAGCATACAATATCGTTTTGTTTATTGCTGCTGCGGTTTTGTTGTCTGATGCTTTAAACAAAGACTATAGAATAACACAAGACGCGTCACTTGTATTGTTTTGAATGGGAGAAAGTGCAACGCGCAATATAGCGGAAAAAGTCCCGCCTTCTAAATAAGAGCCAATCGCCGACTGGTAAAGTCATCGCGTCACTGCAACGGCCGTTAGAAGCTTCGGTTCCTATAGAAACAGTCAGACGCGCGCCTCCGAAATGAGGCAGAAGAGACGCGCTTTTTCCAGCCTGAAAAATACCGTTTTTAGTCATGATTTGAGCGTTTAGAAACAAAGTTTATGAAACAGTTTTTTAATTGGTGATTTCAAATGTGAAATTTAATCGAAAGCTTGACAAACAGCTTTGGAGAATTTGATGTTTCCCCATTCCAAGTTATAGGAGCTGCACTTGAATGCCCGAGAGGCGTTTCAAAGATGGCCGCCGAGTGTCTTAAAGGGACTTTGCTTTCAATGCTCGAGTTTTTTAAAGCAGGATGGATTCTGATTGGCTGATTCCAACCAAATCGTTCCTCTGTGTTGTTCTTGATATAGTTGTGGTGTAGACTCTGCTGAAATTGTGAGATTGTGTGGTTTTTATAATCAATTAACACTGCTTTTGACATTTTTGTCATCAAAAAAGTCATTCGGTTTAAACAAAATTTCGGGTTTACCGAATTACACTTTTGGTTATACCGAATGACGATATTTTCAGACAATGCTTACAGGCTGATATCTAGCTAGCTAGCAAAAGGACAATCAAACATTTTATATTTAGCAAGATTTTAAAATATTACAACGTTTTCTATGTTTTATAGCGGTTGTACCGAATGACCTGATGTTTCGGGACATGCGTATGATCAAGAGAAAACAAGTTTTTAAATAGTTAAGAGAGAGTCAGTTGTGCTTCACGACCATGTGTTCCTTGTGGTCACATGATATTGAACACATGACTTCCCTTTATATTGGTTACTCTGAATGACATCAATGAAATTAATTTTTCTGGACATTCTTTCTCATAACAAAGCAACGACTTCTACACATAATTTAAATACCATTTTGCACTATGATGATATATAATGTTATAAAATATATACATTTATTACATTTTAAGATATTTCAATCACAAATGAAATGGCTGTATTGGCCTTTGCACGGTTAAAACGAATTACCTTTTGACACTTCAAAAACTTTAAAATACCTTTATATGTCGCAAAATATAATTAAAACCTTTTGGATTCTATAAAAGAGATCTAGTTGTACTTCCTTGGATGTCATATCTTTTTTATTATTAAAGATTTTGGACAAAAAAATGTCCCGTCAGATTATTGACCCTCATGTTAACTACCTTATGTTCTCTGTGATACTGGTCAACAGCATACTGATATTTGGCAGCATTCAGTCCCAGTAAACCAGCCATTTTCTCTCCAAGAAAATCACAAACTATAAAGAAATGAAGTGATTTAATATTGGCATGTGTTGTAAAGCTTAATTACTTTACTTATTGTCTTAATCTTTCTTGAAAAAATACACAGTGATCTTTGAAATAAAAGTGCTTTTTAGGTTATTCTTACATCTCAAAGACGTTCTGAAAATCTGCGTTCCCCAAAACCGAGAATAATCCCTCCATGTCCAGTTTTTCTAAAAGGAAAAATATGAAACAAGCTTATATTATTTTCATACCTGACATAGATTTTAGAAAAAGTCTTTTTGAGTCTGACCTGGTCAGAAGCACTGGGCGCTTGATGAAGCTGATGTTGTTCCTCCTCTTCCTCACTGTCATCCTCTGTCAGAATCTCTCCACTAGAGAAATGAATCACCTGTCGGGGTTTGACGTCTCCCCTCGGCTCCTGCACATCACCATTGTTTTTTATGGAATATTGCAGTATTTATAATAAATTATTTTTCTGTGCACATTATTATTTTATTTTAAATTCATGTTCCTCGTAATCTTGAACCAGAATCTCTTCTCTGATGATGAGGGCGGGGCAACCTGTCACTCACATGAGATGCACCAACCACAACCAATCAATTTCCCACAGACAACATCAAGCCCCGCCCAACATTTGTTCTTGTTTGTGAAGCAGTACCTCACACAATAGGAAAGAAAAGACTAGGGCAACTTCTGTTTCATGATGACTTTTAATTTATAAACTAAAGCAGAATTTTTCTTCATCTTTTCTTTTTCAAATATTTAATAAGTAACATCACAAGTGCATTTAAGCATTGTTTTGTTCACTCCTTTACACTATAAAATATTTAGGCCTAAATTTAAGATTTATGTATTTGAATAGCATATTAATTTAGACCGTTTTAACATAAACTAATACATTTAATGTGATGCATAACTGCCAGTCATACATAAATGAAACAAGCACAAGGCAACATTTCATCACTAAATATATGCATTTGTTTGATCTTACACAAATAATCATATTTTTAAAATGCATATATTCAAATTGCATATCTGTTCATTATGAAAGCAATTAAATTTCAGTTAAAAAAATATGGCTAGTGAAGCAATATTTAACTAGTTGAAAAGTATGAGACTGAATATTGCATTTGAAACAAGTTTATTAGTTTATATCAAAACTGTGTAATCCAAATGAATGGAAATTTTATATGCAAGTTTGGGGTCAGTAATTCTTTTTTTTTTTTTTATTAAGAAATTAATACTTTTAATCAGAAGAAGATTCATTAAATTGATCAAAAATGGCAATAAAGACTTTTAAAATGTTATAAAAATATTCTATTTCAAATAAATGATGGTTTTTTGAACTTTCTATGCATCAAAAAATCCTGAAAAATAAAACGTATCCCGGTTTCCACCAAAATATAACAATCATAAATGTTTTTTGAGCAGCAAATCATCATATCAGAATGATTTCCGAAGGATCATGTGACACTGAAGACTGGAGTAATGATGCTGAAAATTCAGGTTTGATCACAGAAATAAATTACATTTTAAAATATATTCACATAGAAACAGCTGATTTACATTGTAAAAATATTTCACAATTTTTACTGTATTTTTGATCAAATAAATGCAGCTTTGGTGAGCAGAAGAAATATTAACAAATCAAAACCTTTGAACAGTAGTGCAAATCTTAAGCCTATTTTTGAGTGCAGTGTGAAGGTGTGTTTACCAAGGGCAGGTGCTGCAATAAGCGCAAGTACATTAAATAAAGGCCTGGTTAAAAGTTAGCTAAAACTAGAACAATACAGACCTGCTGCTCTTGAGAGAAGACGGCTGATCTAATGATTTAATGTAACTGAGAGAAATCACACTTACGACTGCATGCATGCTGGGACTTTACCAGAACCTTCTTGCGTACAAAAAAATAAACAAAAATCCTCAAATAGTGATTTTTCTTAAAGCATCAGTCGGCAGAAAGTTTCCTTCACCATCACAGGAGGAAGTAAGTTTCGTGTTCACGGATGTTGTCTAACTAAGTTCCAGGACAGACGAAGCACATGTTTGCTGACGTAGACATCTGTAGTTCATAAATGTTGATATACTGGTGTTACGTCCTGGTAGTTCGTGCCTCTGTGTTTTTCTTTCTTCCCTCCTCTTTTCCTAGGCACGCCTACAAGAGACGGTTATTGGTTCGGGAGGCTGCCAATCATCATCAGCCCACGTGACGTCATGCTACCCGCTGCCAATCCTGGACCGGCGCCAGAGTTTAAAAGAGCGGCTTGTTGGACGCGAGGATAGTTCGCTTTGCTCTTTGCTCTTTGTTTTCTGTTTTTGTGCTTGTTAGATCTGCTTGTTAAGTTCCTTCGGTACGATGTCATTCTTACGTTGAACAGTTTTGAGCTGTCACTGTTTTCTTTGATTTGTTCTTTAACTTGTTTTTTTCTTTAAGTATTATTTCGACTGTGTTGCTCCTGATCTTTGGGAACGGACAAGGTAGTATGTCACGTGACGTACATGTGCAACACTTAGTGACTTCAATGTATAGATACACCAGTTAGGAATGAGCGCCACATTTGTATGTTTTGTTTGGGTAGAAAGTGTAGGTAAGTTATGGCGTTTGACGCGCTGAAGACTTGCTTTCTTGTTTTTCTTTTCTTGAGTTAGGTTAGTTTTGAACCTGAGTTAGCTTGGGTCCCTTTTTGGTTTTGTTCTTTTCTTTTCTTTGGCGACTCTCTTTTGTCCTTTTTCCCTGGTTTATTACTTTTGTTTCTTTTTCATGTAAATATTGTCTTTGTTTGTTTTTCTTGTTGTTGTTATTTGTTAGTATTGCATTATTGTATTATTACCCTTAACTCACACCTTTATTTTCTTTTTCCTTGATTGTAAATAAACTCCGTTTATTGGCAGTTTTCGTAGCGTCTTGTCTTTAGCCATCACCACTCGTACGCGCAATGGTCACAATCTCAATGTTACCCCTTCTAACCCTAGACTTAAATTAAGAAGTTGTAACATTTAATGGGGGCTCGTCCGGGATAGTATTTACTGATATGATTCAGTCCCGAATAACTTTATAGTTGTGATCATTGGTGCGTGCGTGTGTGTTGGTTGCGATTGACAAGAAGTAAGTTTTGGAAGTTCTGGCGTTGTACCCATGCGGGAGGTATTGAAGTGTCATTTGCTTATTTGCTTATTGTGCGTTATGGAAGCGTTTAATTTGCAGAATTTTGTTATTAAACCTTCGTTAGAGCAGATTAATTTGTGCAGGAAGCAAGATTTATTGCTGGTAGCTGACCACTATAAGATTACTATTAGCAAACAAGGTCTTAAGAGAGACATAAAAAGTAAATTGTTGCAGTGCCTTCGGGAGTTAAATGTTCTTCCTATGTCAAATCCTATGGATGGTGAGTCTAGCGGGAGTGTACGTGTGGGCGATGTTGCTGTGGCAAATCTCAGCCTTGTGGATGATGCGGATAAGCGGAGTGGTAGAGCTGACGCCGAGGCGGAGGGGATTGCCGATGCTAAGGCCAGCTTGCCACCGTTTGATCCATTTTCTCCCAGTTCTGTTGATTCAACAGACCGGGCGCGACTGAAAGTCCGCTTGGCTCGTTTGCAATATGAGGCACAAGAGAAAGCCGATGCCCGTCAGGCCGAGCTAAATCTGCGGTTGGAGATACGCAGGCTCGAGATTGAGGCTGACAAGCAGGTGAAGCTGCGACAGCTGGATCTAGAGGCAATGAAGGGTGCTAACGGGTCAGCCGCGCAGTCGGATCCAGGTCAGTTTTCTGATGTTTCTCCGCAGACTGATCCATCGCAAGTTACATTTGACATAGGTAAGCACATTGTATTAGTACCACAATTTCGAGAATCTGAAGTAGACTCCTATTTCAGTGCGTTTGAGCGCATTGCTATTTCTCTTCGTTGGCCTAAAGAGGCCTGGTCTCTATTAGTGCAGTGCAAGTTGATAGGTAAAGCTCAGGAGGTATGCTCTACGTTGTCTCTAGACGAGAGTCTAAACTATGATTCTATGAAGTGTGCTATTCTTCGTGCTTATGAGTTAGTTCCTGAGGCTTATAGACAAAAGTATAGAGGACACAGGAAAAGTTCTGTCCAGACTTTCGTGGAATTTGCAAGGGAGAAAGGGCTCTTGTTTGATAAGTGGTGCACAGCTAGTAAGGTAAGTGATTTTAACGAGTTAAGAGAGCTTGTATTGCTTGAAGATTTTAAAAATGGCTTGCCCGAGCGTGTTGTGATTTATCTTAACGAACAGAAAGTAACTTCGTTGTCGCATGCAGCAGTATTAGCTGATGAGTTTGTCTTAACACATAAAAGTGTCTTCCCTGCTGCACGTCCGGAAAAGTCACAGTTTGTTCTTTCTCAAAATTCGGCTGCACGTTCTAAGTCCACCCCACCTCTTAAGGAGGATCGTGAATGTTTTTATTGTCACAAACGTGGACATGTGATTGCAGATTGTTTGGTTTTAAAACGCAAACAGTCCCAGCCTAAGAGTGTAGGATTTGTTAAAACTGTTAAGCCGATTGTTTCATTGCCTGATGAGAGTAGAATTGATGACAGTTACCGACCTTTTATTCTAAAAGGGTTAGTTTCCTTAACTGGCAGTTGTGAGGATCAGAGAGAAATAAGGATGCTCAGAGACACAGGTGCAATGCAATCATTTATTGTAGCAGATACGTTGCCGTTGTCTGATGATACGTTCTGTGGTTCAAGCGTCATTATACAAGGCATTGAAATGAATTGCGTAACGGCTCCTTTGCATCGCGTGCATCTGCAGAGTGAGTTATGTACGGGATTTGTGAAAGTGGCCGTACGTCCTTCACTTCCTGTACAGGGTGTTGATTTTATCCTTGGCAATGACCTGGCCGGAGGAAAAATAATGCCTGTTTTAGAGGTTGTTGACAAACCAGATATGTTTTGTCGGTCGGAAAAGGTATCTAGTACTTATCCTGGCGTTTTTCCCGCATGCGCTGTTACTCGCTCACAGTCGCGCAAAGAGGGAAATCTAGTTGACTTGTCTGAGTCGTTCTTCCGTCCTCTTCTTGCTGGTGATGAATCACTGGATGCTGCTGTCGATACACAAAAGCAGTCAAATAAAGTTAGTACAACTGTGTCTGATGTAGATACATTAAAACTATCTGTGTCCAGAGAGAGAATAAGTGCTGCACAGAAAGAGGACAAATCTCTCGTTACGTCTTTTAATTCTGTTGTACCTCTTGATGTGGCTAAGGATAAGAAAGTTGCATATTTTGTTGACAATGATTTATTGATGAGAAAGTGGTGTTCCAAAACTAGGGATTCGGATTGGGATGTTGTACATCAAGTTGTTGTCCCATCTTTGTATCGTCAGCATGTTTTATGCTTAGCGCATGATCATCAGTTCGCAGGACATTTCGGAGTTACAAAAACTTACAATAGGATATTACAACACTTCTTTTGGCCATGTTTAAAAAAAGATGTTGTTCAGTACTGCCGTACGTGTCATACCTGTCAGATCGTTGGGAAGCCAAATCAGGTGATTCCACCTGCTCCTCTGTCTCCTATTCCAGCTATTGGGGAACCCTTCGAGCATGTAATCGTAGACTGTGTTGGACCTCTACCTAAAACTAAATCTGGTAACCAGTTTCTGTTAACCATAATGTGCGTAGCCACTAGATTTCCAGAGGCAATTCCGTTAAGGAAAATCACCGCGCCTGTTATCATCAAAGCGTTGGTGAAATTTTTCTCTACTTTCGGACTCCCTAAAATAGTGCAGACTGATCAGGGCACAAATTTTTTATCAAGGCTTTTTAACCAAGTTCTGGAGACTTTGGCGATTTCTCACCGTGTGTCAAGTGCTTATCGACCACAAAGTCAGGGGGCACTTGAACGCTTTCACCAAACACTTAAGTCTATGCTTAGGAAATATTGTATGGATACTGCCCGAGATTGGGATGAGGGAGTACCTTTGGTTTTGTTCGCAGCCAGAGAGACGGTACAAGAGTCTCTTGGTTTTAGTCCAGCTGAACTTGTTTTTGGACATCAGGTAAGGGGACCTTTAAAAGTTCTTAAGGAAAAGATTTTAATGACTGATTCGAGTCCGTGTACTAATGTGTTAGATTATGTTAGTACTTTCCGAGATCGCTTACATACTGCTTGGTCGCTAGCTGAGGAATCTCTAGCTAATGTTCAAAAAAACATGAAGCGCAAGTTCGATCGAAAAGCAATTGCGCGATCTTTTGTGCCTGGTGATGAGGTGCTCGTTCTTTTACCTGTTCCTGGATCAGCTTTGTCTGCTCGTTTCTTTGGTCCGTATGTTGTTAAAAAGAAAATGAGTGAGACTGACTATATGCTTTCCACCCCTGATAGGAGACGTCAAACAAGAGTGTGTCATATAAACATGTTAAAGGCTTACCATGCCAGAGAGAAATCTGAAGCTCCGGAACAGACTGCTGGGCCCGCTGTCTCTTCCGTCGCGATAGCTGTGGAGCTGACGCCCACTCTTGATGTCTCGGGTGCTGACGAGGATGGTGTCGTGTTCCGTAATGCCCCTCATCAGTGTGTACGGTTAGCAAACTCTGAGATATTACAAGATCTCTCTTCATGTCTTGTTCATTTAACCTTTGCTCAAAAATCTGATATTGGTAACCTAATCTCTGATTTTAAATCTCTGTTTAGCGATGTACCAAGACAAACGAATGTTTTACAGCACGATATTGTTGTGGATGGTGCTCGCCCTATTAAGCAGCATGCGTATCGTGTTAATACAGTCAAAAGGTCTGTTATGCGTCAGGAGGTTAGTTATTTGTTGGAGAATGGTTTCGCCAAACCTAGTTGCAGTCCCTGGAGTTCTCCATGTTTGCTCGTGCCGAAACCTGATGGTACTTTTAGATTCTGCACTGATTACCGCAAGGTAAATGCTGTGACTGTGCCAGACAGCTACCCATTACCGCGCATGGAAGACTGTGTCGATAACATCGGTTCCGCCCGTTTCGTCAGTAAACTAGATATGTTGAAGGGATACTGGCAAGTTCCACTTACATCACAAGCGTCAGATATCTCTGCGTTTGTAACACCAGATAATTTTCTTCAGTATACTGCGATGGCTTTCGGGCTCAGAAACGCACCGGCAACATTTCAGCGTTTGGTAAATGTTGTTTTAGCTGATGTACCAAATTGCAATGCATATCTTGATGATTTGGTCATCTATTCGATGGATTGGAAAGAACATATGTGCTTGTTGAGAACCGTGTTTGAGCGTCTTGATAAAGCTAATTTGACACTTAACTTAGCAAAATGTGAGTTTGGCCGAGCGACCGTCACTTACCTTGGTAAACAGGTTGGTCAAGGTCAAGTACGGCCGGTGGAGGCCAAGGTTGCAGCAATTGCGGAGTTTCCAGTCCCTACCACCCGACGAGAGCTACGGAGGTTTTTGGGTATGGCTGGGTACTACCGCAGTTTCTGTAAAAATTTCTCGACTGTTGTTAGTCCCCTCACTGCATTAATCAGTCCAACTAAGCTTTTTAAGTGGTCATTAGAATGTCAGCATGCTTTTGACTCTGTGAAAATGCTTTTATGTAATGCACCTGTTCTTATTGCACCTGACTGTACACGGGATTTTAAACTTGAAGTGGACGCAAGCGCAGTTGGCGCTGGAGCTGTTCTCCTGCAGGAGGATAAAAATGGTGTAGATCATCCTGTCAGTTACTATTCTCGTAAGTTTAACAAGCATCAGCTTCACTATTCCACTATCGAAAAGGAAGCACTGGCCTTGCTGCTCGCTTTACAGCATTTTGAAGTTTACCTTGGCTCTAGTAATCTTCCTGTCACAGTGTTTACGGATCATAATCCTCTTGTGTTTTTATCTCGGATGTATAACCAAAATCAAAGGTTGATGCGCTGGGCTCTAGCAGTCCAGAATTACAACTTGGTTATTAAACACAAGAAAGGTGTTGAAAATGTCCTTGCTGATGCTCTTTCGAGAGCTTGAGTTTTTTTCCCTACTTTGAAAACAAACTAGTTTGTTCTTAAGGGTGGGAGTGTTACGTCCTGGTAGTTCGTGCCTCTGTGTTTTTCTTTCTTCCCTCCTCTTTTCCTAGGCACGCCTACAAGAGACGGTTATTGGTTCGGGAGGCTGCCAATCATCATCAGCCCACGTGACGTCATGCTACCCGCTGCCAATCCTGGACCGGCGCCAGAGTTTAAAAGAGCGGCTTGTTGGACGCGAGGATAGTTCGCTTTGCTCTTTGCTCTTTGTTTTCTGTTTGTGCTTGTTAGATCTGCTTGTTAAGTTCCTTCGGTACGATGTCATTCTTACGTTGAACAGTTTTGAGCTGTCACTGTTTTCTTTGATTTGTTCTTTAACTTGTTTTTTTCTTTAAGTATTATTTCGACTGTGTTGCTCCTGATCTTTGGGAACGGACAAGGTAGTATGTCACGTGACGTACATGTGCAACACTTAGTGACTTCAATGTATAGATACACCAGTTAGGAATGAGCGCCACATTTGTATGTTTTGTTTGGGTAGAAAGTGTAGGTAAGTTATGGCGTTTGACGCGCTGAAGACTTGCTTTCTTGTTTTTCTTTTCTTGAGTTAGGTTAGTTTTGAACCTGAGTTAGCTTGGGTCCCTTTTTGGTTTTGTTCTTTTCTTTTCTTTGGCGACTCTCTTTTGTCCTTTTTCCCTGGTTTATTACTTTTGTTTCTTTTTCATGTAAATATTGTCTTTGTTTGTTGTTCTTGTTGTTGTTATTTGTTAGTATTGCATTATTGTATTATTACCCTTAACTCACACCTTTATTTTCTTTTTCCTTGATTGTAAATAAACTCCGTTTATTGGCAGTTTTCGTAGCGTCTTGTCTTTAGCCATCACCACTCGTACGCGCAATGGTCACAATCTCAATGTTACCCCTTCTAACCCTAGACTTAAATTAAGAAGTTGTAACAACTGGTATTACAGAAAGAGGTATGCATGATTTGATGAATCATATCTGGAGCACAAACAAAACAAGCAATGCAACGTGTAGTTAACACACATTTTAATGGGAAAAACCATTAAATGCATGACAGTGAGTTACAGGTTGACATCATAATCTGTGAGTATATTCGATGATGAATACATATCCATACAACTGCATAGATGGAAAAAGAAATAATTACAAAAACTAAATGCAACCCTGGAGTGTCATTTTACAACGCTGAAGAATGTCTTGTTCTTTGCAGAATTGTGTTAAATAAATATACAGCAAAATATCTGACAATCATTTACCCTTAAGAAGTACATGAACCCTTAATTTTCAATCGAGTCTGAATTAAAGTTAGGGAACGAAATAACAAGCGCAATACAGTTTTTGCGACAATCTTAGCGATCATTTCTGTGCCTGCGCGTGTGAAAGTGTGAAAGTGTATCCGTTTTTCTAAGCACCTGTCAGTGTCACATTTACTAACTTGAAGATGGTTGAACTTATTCAGACAAACATCAGTGTTGAGCGTACAGGAAAACCAAATCAAACCAGCACAAAACCACTGGGAAAATCAGCAGATGGTATCAAGACATGAGTTCAGTCCAGCACGACCCTCACTACGATCCATATTTGGATTACTTGGACTGGTTTCAAATCAGAAGAAAATTCAAATATGACTGTAAATATATACACACATGGAAACTACGTCCACTGAAAGCTGATATTATAGATGGTGAGATTATAATCAGATGGCACGTTACATCAGCCTGTTTAGTTCTGCTACCTAGTTGACGAGTCCCTGATCTGGGATGTTTTCATGAATTAAAATATCGTTCCATTTCTTTTATACCACGACCCAAATAAAAATGTGCTTGTCCTCTCCTCCCACTAACAAATATTAATCATACAGCAGATATTTCATGTGCAAAAAGTGAGTTACAGGTAATAATCTGTATAGTGAAGTTCACAATAATAGTCAAGAAATTATATGTTGGATGAAGCCTGTTTTTCGGACCCCTATTAATTGCATTAAGACATTATTTTCAGGAATATATAAAAAATATGAAATATATATAATTAAATAAATAAATATATTTGATATTAAATTATAATATTAAATATATTTCTATTATAATTTAATATCAAAATAAATTTATTTCCTTTTTTTCAACCTAGGAATTTAATCAAACATTTTAATCAAATATATTTATATATTTTCAATGTAGAGAAAATTGCATATATATATATATATATATATATATATATATATATATATATATATATATATTATATATATGAAATATATATATATATATATATATATATATATATATATATATATATATATATATATATATATATATATATATATATATATATATATATATATATATATATATATATATGAAATATATATAATTAAATATATATATATATATATATATATATATATATATATATATATATATATATATATATATATATATATATATATGAAATATATATATGAAATATATATATATATATATATATATATGAAATATATATAATTAAATATATATATATATATATGAAATATATATATGAAATATATATATATATGAAATATATATATGAAATATATATATATATATATATATATATATATATATATATATATATATATATATATATATATATATATATATATATATGAAATTATAATATTAAATATATTTCTATTATAATTTAATATATTTATTTCATTTTTTTTTACCCTAGGAATATATATAAATAAAAGTGAAATATATAAATATATTTAACATTACAATTTATTATCAAATATATATATTTTCATTGTAGGGAAAATTGTATATTATATTTTACATATATATATATATATATATATATATATATATATATATATATATATATATATAAAAATTTCACTTTTTTTGAGAACAATGTCTTAATGCAGAAAATTTTGTGGTTGAACTGTCTGTATGCATGAATGATTTCTTTAGACGGGGTGAAATATGACAATTCTGTCTGAAATTTTAAACCTGGTTTAAAGACTGTTAAACATTAGCATTTGTGTTGAACAATGTTTCATTTACCAGCATCAACATGAAGAGCCAAATTATAAACATTAAGAGAAAAAAAAACGAATTTAGTGACCTACAGAAGTTATTCTCTAATCAATGGACCCAATAAACCTTCAAAATCTCCATAAAATCTGAATAATGCTACAAGTGCGTATTAAATGGTCGTGTAATTCAGATTAATTCTGTGTTATGAGGATTAACTCTTCATCAGATTAATGACCAAACTCACTCAATCCTTCATTATAACATCTGTCGTTTGTAGATAAAACACCTTAAACAGAATCCGAGCACGAGACAGACGCCACTGTTATATCACTATGTTATATTGTTATATATTTGAGCAGGGGAGAGAATGACACGAAGAAGAGCGCTTGTGTTGAAGGTTACAGACTCCTCTAGATATCCTGGACGTCATGCTGAACCGGTCCGTCGATGCGATTAAGAGACGACGCAGCCCGTGTCTTTCTGCGGCTTCAGATCCGGCTCCTTCACTGGCTTGATCTCCTCGTCATGCTTCGCTTTTGCCTGGAAGGAAGGAAAAATTATTAGTGCTTAAGTCAGTGTAGAGCTTGATTTAAAATGGTTTCTTTTGCTGATAGGACACTATGACAGTCGGTGTCCAGAGAAACAGATCTGATGGAAAAATACAAAAAACTGCATATAAATATGTAAATAAATACTATAAAGTATTGTGTTTAGTATACTATATATATATATATATATATATATATATATATATATTTATATATTAAGGCTGTTGATTTAACACGTTAACTTAAATAATTAGTTGTGGAAAGAATAATGTCTTAAAATTATTAACGCATTTAATGCACCACTCCATCCATACGAAGCAGTATATCATACAAATGTATTGGTGAGTGTTGCCAAGTCCACAGTTTTCCTGCGGAATTGGACTAATTTAACACTGTTGCCGCAGGTTTTTTTTTCATATCTGAGGGTTGAAGGGACCCCAAATAACATGATATTTATGCTAATATTACCAGGGGACCCTCCCAAAATGCAATTGGGCAAGTTTTGAGTAGAAATTTAGCGAGTTTTGTTGTGAAAACCTGGCAACCTTGTAATATAACGCACATGAGCAACAACTGCATGATAGAGCCTATAGAATACAAAAAACTGCATATAAATATGTAAATAAATACTATAAAGTATTGTGTTTAGTAAACTATATATATATATATATATATATATAAATATATATATATATATATATATATATATATATATATATATATATATATATATATATATATATATAATTTATATGTATATATTAGGGCTGTCAAACGATTAATCCAAAATTAATACAAAATAAAAGTTTAGGTTTGCCTAATATATGTGTGAGTACTGTGTGTAATTATTATGTATATATAAATACAAACACATCCATGTATATATTTGAGAAATATTTACAAGTGTATGTATTTATTTATATTTTTATATAATTTATATTATATATAAATACATTTTTTGTACATAAATAACATATTTCTCTTAAATATATAAATTAATTTGTGTGTATTTATATATACACATATTACACACATAAATTTTATACAAACTCAAACTTTTATTTTGTATGCGATTAATCATGATTAATCGTTTGACAGCCCTAAAATACAAATTATATATATATATATACATATATATATATATATATATATATATATATATATATATATATATATATATATATATATATATATATATATATATATATATATATATATATATATATATATATATACATATACATATATATATATATATATACATATACATATACATATACATACATATACATATACATATACATACATATATATATATATATACATATATATATATATATATATATATATATATATATATATATATATATATATATATATATATAAAGGCTGTCGATTTAACACGTTAACTTAAATAATTAGTTGTGGAAAAAATAACGTCTTAAAATTATTAACGCATTTAATGCACCACTCCATCCATACGAAGTATATCATACAAATGTATTGGTGAGTGTTGCCAAGTCCACGGTTTTCCTGTGGAATTGGACTAATTTAACACTGTTGCCGCAGGTTTTTTTTTCATATCTGAGGGTTGAAGCGACCCCAAATAACATGATATTTATGCTAATATTACCAGGGAATTACGCATTTGGGCAAGTTTTGAGTAGAAATTTAGCGAGTTTTGTTGCGAAAACCTGGCAACCCTGTAATATGACACACATGAGCAACAACTGCATGATAGAGCCTATAGAATACAGTCAGAACGACCCTAAAATTCAAGATATCAGAGCAAAAATGCTGCTGTATGAGTTTTTATATCATATGATACAGTTAAGCAATATCACACAAGTGCTGTTTTTGTCCAGAATAACACAAGTGCAAGTGATATTGATTATATACAACAGTTCAATAAATAAAAAGTTTATATTGTGTTATATTGTCTGTGTTTGCTCAGCTGTTGTGCGTCTCTGAGCAACACACAGCAGTGTTTTGTTTCTGAATAAATCCACACTTTGAGTGAATCAAATGGGTGAAATAATGATTCAATGACTCATTTATGAAGAGAGTCATTTACTACATTAATGAACAAATCAGCTGCTTGAATGAATCAAATGAATGAATGAATGACTCGTTAGGCTTGTTCAAGATGCATCGGCACATGACATCAAAGTACCGCGAGAGCGTCACTCCTTTTGCTTTTAAATCGCTCTCGCGATATATATATATATATTAGCGGGAAGGGAAATATCCCCTCACCTTGTCATCTTTCGGTCCTCTGGTAAGGTCAAAGGTGGCGTAGACTTCAGGTGTGCACTGAGCGCTGAGAGCCGGGAGCTCGAATGGAGTCGGTTCAGCCAATCCATAACTAGCCTTCAACTCCAGAGCAGGAGCTTCAGCAGGAACCTTATGAAAGTAACTGACAAAAACATTCAACTGTGTTTTCTAGGAAGCTGTTTTTTTATTATACTGTTGCGTTGCATGTTAAAGAGGACCTATTATGCAAAGTCTACCCTATGAGAACAGGTTTTCATGCTTGAATGTTGATTATTCTCCTCATATTCTCCATTGTTGCAGCTCCTCTCTTCCCAGTCTGTCAGTAACGCTCTGTTTAGTTCCTGTCTCTATGAAGCCCCACCTTCTGAAAAGCACACTGTGCTCTGATTGGTCGGCTGGAGCAGTGTGTTGCGATTGTGTTTGGCAAATGTCCCGTTTAACTGCCAGTTGCAACACACTACTAACTAACTCAACCAGGCCCCGCCCCTTTATTCTGCATATGAATTATTTAAATGAGGAATATTGTGACGTGTTCGTTCCTGGAACAAAACTCAAAACTACAATGGAGTCGTTTCAGGGAGTTCAGAAACAGTGACACTGAAATAGAGGATAACTGGAATTTTGCAGAGCTTTTTCATACCCAAACAGCAACATTACACACACACACACACAAAAAGCATAATAGAGCCCCTTTATGTGAAGCACAGTATGTGTTTGTTGACTCACATGAAGCCGTTTTCTCTCTGGCATTTCTCCAGGGTGTTTTTGATGAAGGAGCCCAGTTTCTTAAAGAAGAGCTGCTCCGAGGGTTTGGCGGTGCTGCCGGGACCCTTCATCTGACGGTACTCTTTACACAAGGCTTCAGCGCGCGAGTAACCTGCCGCCATTACAACCATTAGAAGACACATGATTTAACTATTAAAATCTCTCAATAATCAGATAATGCATTAGTAATCCTTGAAGGGTTAGTTCACCCAAAAATGAAAATAATGTCATTAATTACTCACGCTCAGGCTGTTTCACACCCGTAAGACCTTCATTCATATTCAGAACACTAATTAAGATATTTTTGTTGAAATCCGATGGCTTAGTGAGGCCAATGACATTTCCTCTCTCAAGATCCATTAATGTACTAAAACATATTTAAATCAGTTCATGTGAGTACAGTGGTTCAATATCAATATTATAAAGCGTTGAGAATATTTTTGGTGTGCCAAAAAACAAAATAACGACTTATTTAGTGATGGCCGATTTCAAAACACTGCTTCAGGAAGCTTCGGAGCGTTATGAATCAGTGTGTCGAATCAGCGGTTCAGAGCGCCAAAGTCACATGATTTTGTTTGGCGATTTGACGCGCGATCTGAATCATGATTCAATTTTCAATTTTTTTTTTTTTTGTGCACCAAAAATAGTCTCATTGCTTTATAATATTAAAGGTGCCATCGAACGTTTTTTTTTTACAAGATGTAATATAAGTCTAAGGTGTCCCCTGAATGTGTCTGTGAAGTTTCAGTTCAAAATACCCCATAGATTTTTTTTAATAAATTTTTTTAACTGCCTATTTTGGGGCATAATTAGAAATGCGCCGATTCAGGTTGCGGCCCCTTTAAATGCTCACGCTCCCCGCCCATGGAGCTCGCGCTTGCCTTAAACAGTGCATAAACAAAGTTCACACAGCTAATATAACCCTCAAATGGATCTTTACAAAGTGTTCGTCATGTATGCTGCATGCATGCGTCGGATTATGTGAGTATTGTATTTATTTGGATGTTTACATTTGATTCTGAATGAGTTTGAGGCTGTGCTCCGTGGCTAAAAGCTAATGCTACACTGTTGGAGAGATTTATAAAGAATGAAGTTGTGTTTATGAATTATACAGACTGCAAGTGTTTAAAAATGAAAATAGCGACGGCTCTTGTCTCCGTGAATACAGTAAGAAACGATGGTAACTTTAACCACATTTAACAGTACATTAGCAACATGCTAACGAAACATTTAGAAAGACAGTTTACAAATATCACTAAAAATATCATGGATCATGTCAGTTATTATCGCTGTATCTGCCATTTTTCGCTATTGTTCTTGCTTGCTTACCTAGTCTGATGATTCAGCTGTGCACAGATCCAGACGTTAATACTGGCTGCCCTTGTGTAATGCCTTAAACATGGGCTGGCATATGCAAATATTGGGGGCGTACATATTAATGATCCCGACTGTTATGTAACAGTCGGTGTTATGTTGAGATCCGCGTGTTTTCCGGAAGTCTTTTAAACAAATGAGATTTATATAAGAAGGAGGAAACAATGGAGTTTGAGACTCACTGTATGTCATTTCCATGTACTGAACTCTTGTTATTCAACAATACCAATATAAATAAATTTTTTGATTCTAGGGCACCTTTAATATTGAACCACTGTACTCTCATGAACTGATTTAGATGTTTTTAGTGCAATAATGGATCTTGAGAGAGGAAATGTCATTGGCCTCACTAAGCCATCGGATTTCAACAAAAATATCTTAATTTGTGTTCTGAAGATGAACGAAGGTCTTACGGGTGTGGAACGACATGAGTAATAAATGACAGAATTTAAATTTCTGGGTGAACTAACCCTTTAAGATTATCATTAAGTGTTATCCAAACAGTGTCCACTAAAACAGTACATCAATACTGACTGAATGTCTGATGCTTTATTGAGGGATTCATAATTGCGTACATTTCTCAGCCTCCTGCAGGGATCTTATGGCTTCTCCACATTTATCACCCGCAAGAAGAGTCTGTCCATGATAGCAGTGCGCCTGCAGGTCAAATAAACCACACAGTAAAATACTGATTGCAATAGTGTTGCCAAATGTCAAAAATAGTGGTCACATCCAATCATTCCACTCGTCTGCCATTGTTCAAACTAACAGAAAGTCACACCTAAAACTAAAACCATTGGTTGAGTCAATATTGAATGTTAAAATGCCCCATTGAAAAGATTCCTACAATAGGTTTACAATGTAGGTTTTTTTCCTCAGAATTGCTGACAGCCAATGAAGACCACAGGATGGTGTTATGCTAATTAGCTTCAAACCCATGTAGGTTCAGCAGGAAGTAAGACTGGAATTACTGAGGACTCATTTCAGGCAGTTCAGAATTTATTCTTTCTGTCGTGCACTTTGATCTTTGAAACTCTGCAGACATTTTACAATCAAAAACAGCTGTATTACACACTACATGAAAGATCAAATCCCAAAAAGCATAATAGGGGCACTTTAGATTATTATTAGACTGATCCTCGTTTAAAAAAATCGATGGACTCACATAAGCCATGTAGAAGTGCTGCTTCAGCTGCAGGTATTTCTTCCATTTACTGCTGCATTCTGGATCCAAAGTGTTCAGAGTGTGATCTGAGAAATAATATGAAAAACAATAATCTTCTAAATGATATATAATTTTTTATTATACAGCTCTTTGAGGTATTTGATGAATATTTCTAAACAAATGCTCTCAATGTTTCTCACATTTATTTCAATTCTAATCAATAATTCATCTGTATTTAATTTGTTTTGTAAGACAACAACCACACCATTTACATTATTTGATATTTTTATTGTTTATTTCAGATATGATTATATTTTAACTATGTACAACAAGCATGAGAAATTCATTAATGTTTGTTCATAGTGCATTTATAGATACTGAAATGATTAGAATTGCTATTATTAATGAAAAATTGTAGCTATTTTATGTTAGCTAATGTAATTAACAATACAGTAATATTGTAAAATATTATTACAAGTTTAAAAACTATTTTCTATGTGAATATGCAGTAAAATATAATTTATATCCAGTGATCAAAGCTGAATTTTCAGCATCATTACTCCAGTCTTCAGTGATCCTTCAGAAATCATTCTAATATGATGATTTGCTGCTCAATAAACATTTAAGATTATTATCAATGTTGAAAACATATTTTTGTGGAAACTGTCATATATTTTATTTTTCAGGATTCTTTGATGAATAGAAAGTTCAAAAGAACAGCATTTATTTGTTTCGTAACATTACAAATGTCTTTACTGTCACTTTTGATCGATTTAATTTCCCAAACTTTTGTTTGTATAAATAACATGTTGTAAATATATACCCCAAAATTTGGAAATACAGGCAAATTATAATGCAGAATTAAATAGAGAGAAGCAAAAAGTAAATTACACAGTAGCAGTAGTAAACCTACCGGCCTTTTGGTAGAAGTTTGCGGTCTCGAATGCCAGCGCTGCGATGAGGGAGGCGTTGTGCTTCAGCTCGATGGCTCTGGCAATGGTCACTAAAAACACACACACATGAACCGTCACACACACACACACGCACACAAGAGAGCGATACTGTAAACTGAGGCATGTTTTACCCTCCTGAGCCTCGGCCTGACTCTGCACAATGTAGGTGTCGATGACTCGGGGCTCCAGGTCTCGGCCCTTCTCTGCTGGAGTGATGAGTCGAGGAATATGAGTCTCCTGACAGGAAAGAAGCGAAATATTACCATGGATCAAACAGAAAGCCACTCATGACCATGCATTACAGTGGTTTTACCACATTTAAGGGGTTTCATGCAGGGTCTCTCTTTAATTCACCACAAAATAAGGCACAATTTACCTTGAGGGTTTTAAATATTCCAGCGGCGGTTTTCAAACTCTTGTGAACGTCTTTGGCCTCGTCCTCTGTGATGCTACAATGTAAAAAACAAAAACTTGTAAAAATGTCTTTAAAGAAATATTGAAACTATTATTGAAACTGTTTATTTTACAGACTGGGGTGATGTACAGTCAATTTAATTTGTGATAATGACCAGCTTAGAGTACATAATCTCATTTATTACAAGGCTACTTATCAAAATGAATGAATTAAATATTGATTTTGAAATTAAAATTATTTTATTACATGCGGAGAAAATGAGCAAAGTTTAGTATTTTTATATACTATTTTAATATTTATAATTAATTACCTTTTATTTTTATATTTTCAGTTTTACATTTTTTAATTTTAATTTTCATTAATTTTAGTTTAAATGGTATGTTTTTTATTTAATTTAGCATTAATTTATTTTTATTAAATTTATTAATTTTAGTACTTCAAGTACCAAGGCAACATTTCTATTTTTTCTAAGTTTAAGTTTTTCATCTAATATATATATGTTATTTTATTTTGACTTTATTTAAAATAATAAAATAAAAAATGTGACTCTTAAATGGTTTTAATTTTAGTTAACAATAGTTTTACATTTTTTAATGATCATTGTCATTCATTTTATTAGCTTTTTTATTCTATTTAGCTTTAATTTTAGTTTTAGTTTTATTCATTTTAGTACTTCCAAGGAAACATTTCTATTTTTTCTAAGTTTTAGTTTCTCTTCTAATATTTAAAATTTTATTTTATTTCAAATAAAAAAACATATTATTTTTAATAGTTTTCTATCTAGCACAACTATGTCGGAAATTGGTTGCCTTTAAAAAAAATAATAATAAAAAAAATATTTTGACCTTCTGAAAACATCAGATATGCCTGTCTGCATTTGTACGGCTCTAGAAGATGTAATGCAACTTTTCTGACAGTTTTTTAAATGTATTTATTTTTTTATTTTTTATTATTTTTTTATAATTTTTTTTTACAAACTGTTTAAAAGCCGTCACTGACCAAGAACTTACTTCTCCTTTCCAGCCAGTCTTGAGGCAAACTTGGTGTACCAGATGGCGACATTAAACGCCATAGACACCAACTCAAAAACCGCATCCTGCTGAGCACTGAAAAACACAACGTCTTTTTAAACCATGTTATTTTAGTTCAAATTCATCTGTCGTTAGGTAGAAGCTCGTCAAATTAGAACAACATGGACACGTCACATGACCTGCTTTCATCCTCAAAAACCATGAACAAAAATTCACAAGATATATGAAAATACAGGTTCATTTGCAAGACAAACTTAGTTTGTTCAGAAATCTTACGTGCAATTAATTCATATTTCCATATTATTAAAAAAAAAACTTTAACGATATGAAAATTCTGTCATCATTTACTCACCCTCCTGGTTTAAAAGTTTATGTATAATAAATTCTATGTTGAATCAAATAAAATATTTCTTTCTAAAGCTACTTTTTGTAATGTTTATTTGATGCTTTTCTCATTTAACACAATAATGACTTTAAATGATCTTTTGGGAGTAATTTCTCAGCCAAATTTGATAAATTAGATCAATTAATTGCCACATTGTGTATTTAATTAGATTAAAAACTGTAATCGCTTGACAGCCCTAATTATTACTACTTGATAAATATAATACATTTCAGTGTTTTCTTCTAAGTGAAGCCTTTATATGTCTAACGCAATATAAAGGTATTCATAATGCACATTATAATGCATTATATCTTTTCCTTGTTACTTCTGAAACTGGTTTCTTGTCATGTGTTTTAATGCATTATACCTTCTAAAGGAGTAACAATGAATAGATTTTATTATAATTGTGTTTATAATTATTCATGAGATCATACAATGCATTATAAGGTGTATTACAAGGCATAACTGATGCATTTTTTAATGCATTATATAAAGGCTTTACTTTTGCACAATAAAACACTTTGTGTTGAGTCGCCAGTAATATATGAAAACCACATTGTGTGATCGTTACCTTGGGATATTTCCCTGTAAAGTGTCGGTCCATTTGAAGTTCTGGATGAACCGGAGCTTGTTCTCTTGTGTGGTGCCATCCAGCGGCAGAATGAATCCTACAATGCCAACAAAAACAACAACAATCTGCCTCTGAGCAAAATAAATGCAAATGAATAAAAGATGCAACATGCAGATATCTGACCGGAGGCACAAGAGATGAAATATAATATTTCACAAACCCTGTAAAAGAGCGAAATATTCATCACTGGATTTCTTCATAATCTCTGGTGTACATGTGGCATCTGTGAACATGTCCAGCAGTCTGGCCCGTGACGTTCTCAGGTCACTGAGACAGAGATTTAACATTTATACCATAACAATCATCAAAATGTATATAATACCAGCAGAATACGATGCTCACTTGCAGATCTTATTGGCAGCGGGGCTGGACGCCACGCCGTACAGGTTGAAGGACACGGGCGCTGTGGATTTCAGAGGGTTTCGGTGGAACCAGTGAGTCATGATGACCTGAACAAGAAGAAAGATGCTATTATCAATTTCTGTATTATTAATGCATTTCAACCAAACAGTTGTGGGGCAGTAGGGCTGGGTAAAAAATAGCGTTTCTTGATTTTAATCGATTCTCATTTTTAGGAACCGATATCGATTCTTAAATCCCAAGAATCTATTAGTCTGTTTTCAGCTGATGACTGAGCAGAATATGTAGCGCCTCCCATCCAATAAATCGCAATAATCTTTGTGCTTATTTACTTTTGATATGAAGCAAAGTCTCAGATTTCAAATGACGTCCATCTTATTATGAGATTCAGAAACTAAATACTGTTTTAGCGCCGTTTAATGTGGCGTGACAGATCGCTTTAGCGCCTCAGTTAAAGAGAAGCATGTGATCATCCTCTCCTCCGCTTTAATACAGTTACAGCGAAATAAATGTGAATGAACATCTGAAGGTATGTTATAATATACAGTACAACTTACTGAAATCCGTCTCGTGTAATCGCTCAATCAGTGTAATCGCTCAATCACCTCGGAAAGACGTCAATAAAATAAAACAGCTTGTAAACAATGTCACGTAACGTCACATTTACCTCAGAAAAACATATTCAGTGACCATAAACTCATTAGTCAGCGAGAAAAGTGCTCTAGAAAGCAACATTCTGATAAATATAGCTATACACCGTTATAGATTTATTAATATTCTTCAATATTTAATGCATGTTTAAATAAAGCAGGTATGACAGCCGCGATTTAAATGTTTATATTTAAAAAAAAAAAACTAATTGGAGTAGAAATATGATTATGTAATTCTAAACTTTATTCATAATAAAAACATCATTGAGTGTAATTTAAGTGTTTGTATATAAAGAAGTCCATTTAAAGGGTTAGTTCTCCCAAAAATGATTACTCACCCTCATGTCGTTTCACACCTGTAAGACCTTCGTTCATCTTCAGAACACAAGTTAAGACATTTTTTTTGAAATCCGATGGCTCAGTGAGGCCAATGACATTTCCTCTCTCAAGATCCATTAATGTACTAAAAACATATTTAAGTCAGTTCATGTGAGTACAGTGGTTCAATATTAATATTATAAAGCCACGAGAATATTTTTGGTGTGCCAAAAAAACAAAATAACGACTTATATAGTGATGGCCGATTTCAAAACACTGCTTCAGGAAGCTATGGAGCGTTATGAATCAGTGTGTCGAATCATGATTCGGATCACATGTCAAACTGATAAAACCACGTGACTTTGGTGCTCCGAACCGCTGATTCGACACACTGATTCATAACGCTCCGAAGCTTCCTGAAGCAGTGTTTTGAAATCGGCCATCACTATATAAGTCGTTATTTTGTTTTTTTGGTGCACAAAAAATATTCTCGTGGCTTTATAATATTAATGTTGAACCACTGTACTAACATGAACTGATTTAAATATGTTTTAGTACATTAATGGATCTTGAGAGAGGAAATGTCATTGCTGGTTATTTCATCAAAAATATCTTAATTTGTGTTTTGAAGATTAACAAAGGTCTTACAGGTGTGAAACGGCATGAGGGTGAGTAATTAATGACATTATTTTCATTTTTGGGTGAACTAACCCTTTAAATTAACCTTCAATATTATTATAGTAGCACCAGCTGACTCTCATGTGTAGTTTACAGCATTAGTTGAGAGATTTTTTTCCTCTAGAAAAATTTGCCATGTACTGTAACTGAAATACTACATCCAAAATAATCGATATCGAATTGCACATTTCACATTGATTAATATTCAATACATTTAACTTACAAAAGAGCACTTAATAGATAAGATCAATGAATTTAACTAACGTTATAATATATCGTTTGAAGTGCTGTGTGAACTGAAATGAGTCATTTGATAAGGCAGGTCCATGATTACCTCTCGGCCTTGTTTATCAACAGCTCTATATGAAACAAACAGAGACAGAACCAATACACTGACTAAAAACTCTACTGCTGAAGCTTTATCATCTATATAAACACGCTGATCTGTGATCTTAAAGCTGTCAGTAATATGAACACAACCTGGGGGAAATCAACCGAGAGAGAGACTCGCTATTCAACAGCAGCAGCAGTTCAAAACCGGCTCAGACAGACTCATTACGCTTATTTTAAATGAAAGAGATATGTATTTATACCAGAAATGTACCGACTGTCAGATGTTTGTTGTTTTAATCGGCGATACTCCAAAGATGTGGATCAGGAAACGCCAAAACAATGAACGCTCTTCCTGTATGACGTGTTTCGGGCGGTGACGTCATACACACGCCCATTGGGTTTAAACTCCCGCTTACGTCATTTTTTTTTATACGTGTTTTGGTAGCGTGAATGTGAAATACAATAATTTGTATATGCAAGAAGATGTAGCCTAAAGGAAATGGATACAAATATTCAGTTATATTTGAACAGAAACCACAAAATAAATAAATAAATATAGAATGACTAGGTGCAAGGAAGAACAAGAGTTACATAAAAAACATAAAATATAAAATTTCTAAATGAATCCAATTAATTCAACTTACATTCGAGTTTTACCACATCTGCGAATTTCTTAAGCTTTTATTACACAGAATAAATCGAATTTTTAAGGACCAAATACCAGTGTGTGTGAGTACATATATATATATATATATATATATATATATATATATATATATATATATATATATATATATATAGATATATATATATATATATAATTAATTAATAGCTGATCAATAGCTGATTAGATGTGATTAATCACGATTAATCATATTTATCCGTGCTGTTAAATCGATTAATCACAATTAATCCCATCTAACATAAAAGTTGGTATATGTATGTGTTTGTGCATTTATAAACGATTAATCTTGATTAATGATTAATCGTTTTTAACATAAAAGTTTGTAAATATATAGTATGTATACACACACACACACATACACACATACATATATATAAGCTCCCTCGTCGTCACATGCACCTTTTCCGCGCATTTGACTTGCGCCGTCTGAAAAGTGACCCGTTTGTTGTGGTCTTAAAGAGACAGTATATCTATCTATCTATCTATCTATCTATCTATCTATCTATCTATCTATCTATCTATCTATCTATATATATATATATATATATATATATATATATATATGTATATATATATATATATATATATATATATATAGGCCGATATACACACACACACACACACAAACTTTTTGTTAAATGCGATTAATTATATAGATAATTATTCGCATTTAACAAAAGTTTGTAAGTGTGTGTCTATATATAGCTATATATATATATATATATATATATATCTATATATATATATATATATATATACTGTCTCTTTTCAAATGCGCGGAAAAGGTGCATGTGACGACGAGGGAGCTTCAGTTGAACAACAGTGCACTGCGGTCAGATGACATGTTGTCGGTTATGTCGGTAAAACTCAGAAAAATTAACATGACTGTCCAAATCAGCGTTATACTGTGCTCGTGGCGCGCACTCAAGAATTGCACGCGCAAATGCGCCGGCGCGCTGCATAATTACTTTATTATAGCTTAAATAAAGCGCAAAAGAAACTACGAGCAATGACCGTCGTTGTTCTGTTGTAAGTAAAATCATGAAATTACCAAACATGTAATCAAAGCTGCCTCAAAACTGTGCATGAATATATTTGTTGACATGGTTTCAAAGCTATTGTTATCCAGTTTGTTGGCCTTGAAACGTCTTAAAAATGCACATACTGTATGTACACCAGGGAAATCTAAATTTTCTCGGGGGAGGATGCCCCTGACAGCAACATAGCAATGGCACAGATCTGGCCCACATCTGGTCCACATATAAACCACATGTACCAGATGAGGGCCGGATCTGGGCCAGACTATGTTGCTGTCCCCCGTACCACCCTAGCAAACTACATTTTCTGACCTCAGTAATTATAAAACCCTGCGTACAGCCCAGCTTATATTCTATCTAATGAAATCTGAGGTAAACATGCATTTCTCCAAATGTGCGGACTAAGAGTTTGTATGTGTATGCACTGTGATCAGAAATAAATGTGACCAAACGCGATTGAATGTAAAGGTTTGTGTCTCGTTATTCTATTAATAACTACCGATTGATTTTGCAGAAATTAAGAATTATTAGTGTCATTAATAATTCTAATACTTCAAATCTCAAGGTTAAATCTGAATTTTTTTGGTAAATTTTTTTTCTGTAACGGCTGCCAAAAATAGTATATAGCTCCACTGTGGTTTTTAACAAAATATATATAATGAGTTTACATCTTATTTATATAACGCAATTACTTACTAGTTTTACACTACTCTCACAAATCATCAGAATTCTCATAAGTTATAATGATGAGATCCCGCTCTCTTGAAGTCGAATAAGGACTTTTATTTTGAAAGCGCCACTAGTGAGCGCTTCTTCCGGTGCAGCAGCAGGTAGTTCGGTTGCACTCGCATCAGGCCTGTGGCGGTGTGTGGCGGTGCCACCGGTGCATCCGGAGCCCAGTGTGTTTCCCCGGCGGTGCGCAACAATGCGGCGCTGGAGATAAAACTTCACCAGCGATGTCAGAACCCAAAGCTTTCGCGCGACTTTAACCCGAGAAGATGTCAGATGTCACCAAGACCGTCCAGAAATGGCACGCGAGTTTTAAAAAGGGCACGGACTTTGATTCGTGGGGGCAGCTGGTGGAAGCCATCGATGAATATCAAATGTAAGTTGCGAATTTCTGATCAAAATAAAATATAAAATATGATTGGCAATCTCTGGATATAATTTTTTTTTACTCTAATTAAAATAAAAATAAGGCATGACAAGTGATGCATTGCAATTACACAAAGTTGCAATTTATTTGCGCATTATAGATTTATTTACTTAATTTTGCATGATCTTGCGTTGTTCGATTTAATGCATAAATGTGTTGTAGATGAGCATCAGATCAGTGAATAACTGTTGAGTGTTTGACAGCCTGTTTGCATTATCTCGCGCGCCACACCCTCCAGTGCTGGGTGGAGCTTCACTGTCTGTCCTCATCTGAATTCATGCCATTTAGGTCAATGCTTCAGCATTTCTGCTCTTTACACTCTACTTTTGCCTTTTCTTTGTGGTTTTAACGTAGATTATGTGTGTTTGTTCATGGAACACAAACTGCATTTGCTATCCCCAAAGAAAACTGACTCTTATTCTCTTATATTGTCATCCAGAACTTGTATTTTGTTCATAAAGTTAACTTTCCAAATGTTTTAATTCTTTAATTAGATTTTTTTTTTCATGAGCTATGAAACCGAAACATAAAAATATTCAGTGTTTTCATGTTAAAGGATTAGTTCACTTTCTTATTAAAATTTCCTGATAATTTACTCACCCTCATGTCATCCAAGATGTTCATGTCTTTTTTTCTTCAGTCGAACAGAAATGAAGGTTTTTGATGAAAACATTCCAGGATTATTCTCCTTATAGTGGACTTCAATGGACTCCAAACGGTTGAAGGTCAAAATTACAGTTTCAGTGCAGCTTCAAAGAGCTTTAAACGATACCAGACGAGGAATAAGGGTCTAATCTAGTGAAACCATCACTCATTTTCTAAAAATTATACATTTTAACCATAAATGCTCATCTTGAACTAGCTCTCTTCTTCTTCTTCTCTATTTGAATTCCAGCAGTGTAGACACTGCTAAGTGTATTACTGCCCTCCGCAGGTCAAAGTTTGAACTAAATTGTCATATACAGTATGCTAGTGCAAGTATATAACAATTAGTTCAAACTTTGACCTGTGGAGGGCAGTAATACACTTAGCAGTGTCTACACTGCTGGAATTCAAATAGAGAAGAAGAAGAAGAGAGCTAGTTCAAGACGAGCATTTATTGTTAAAACGTATATAATTTAAAAAAGTTTTTTAGAAAATGAGTGATGGTTTCTCTGGATAAGACTCTTATTCCTCGTCTGGTATCGTTTAAAGCTCTTTGAAGCTGCACTGAAACTGTAATTTTGACCTTCAACCGTTTGGGCTCCATTGAAGTCCACTATAAGGAGAAAAATCCTGGAATGTTTTCATCAAAAACCTCAATTTCTTTTCAACTGAAGAACGAAAGACATGAACATCTTGGATGACATGGGGGTGAGTAAATTATCAGGAAAATTTAATTTGAAAGTGAACTAATCCTTTAAAATAAAAAACGTATTACTGTGATTTTTCATCAGACTCGCAAGGCAACTTCAGAAAGAGGTGCAGTCATCAAACTTGCATGATTTTACAGAGGAACAGAAGGTATGTGTTGACAGCTGTCAATCACTTTTTTTAAAGTCGGCATGAAAAAGAAATTGCGATAGTCTTTTTTTTCCTTATTGCAACGTATGTCCAAGTGAAACTGCTTCACAAACAAGAACAAATGTAGGGCGGGGCTTGAATTTGTTCATGGAGAATTTATTGTATGGTTGTGATTTGCTATTGGTGGATCTCATGCCCCGCCCTCATCATCATTGGGGAAGTTATTCTGATTCAAGATTATAAGGCACATGAATTTAACAAAAATAATGATGTGCATTTATAATAAACCCTGCAATATTTCATTTAAAAAAAAAAAATTAATGTTGACAGTAATGGTCAACATGAAATGTTATTATCTCACAAAATAAATCTTTTCATTTCCAGAAAACCCTGGGAAAGTTTGCAACATGCCTTGAAATGCGAAGTGCAGCCTTACAGGTTAGTATTGTTTTTGACAACTCTATAGGACAATTTTAAAGTTAATTAGTGGTGTTGCTAAGGCAATTGCATGGCAACACCTTGACAACCAACCATAACATCTTTGAATCATTATGGCGGCTTATGCACAGCCAAACACCACTTACAGTTTCCTCAGGAAATGTAAATATTTATTATCTCACATTGTGAATATAATAATTGATAATAATAAATAAATTATCAGTGCTCTTTTTAATGAGTTTTTAAACTAATTCTGCTGTTTGTCTCTGTCAGTGCACACAATCTCAAGATGAGTTCAAGTTAGAAGACCTGAAAAAACTGGAACCCAGTATGTACACATGGATATGAATTAATTTAATGTAATAAATTGCGTATTTTTGCTCAGTTTGTGCCCCTGAATAAATACTTTTTATATACAAAACAGAGCAAACATGCAAACTTTAAAACAACATTAGTGCTGATATGTTAAAATAGTTTATATATCACTGCTATTCTTCTGTTTCTCTACAGTTATTAAGAACATTCTGACTTATAACAAAGATTTCCCTTTTGATGTCCAACCAGTGCCTTTGAGGTAATTTTTCAGTGTTTATTTATGGAACGGATAGTTCTGATCCTGGATGCTGATTGGTCAATCCAGTGATTCTGACTATAGAGTGCATTAGTGCCCGCCCCCTTTTTCAGCAGTGTTGGTTCCATTCATTTCTCTCATAGGGATTTAAAAATGTTTTTAAAGCATGAACCAGGCCAATCAGCTACGAGGAGAATCATAACATTACAAACTTTGATTTGAAGCCAAAACATATTTAAAAATCAGACAAAATTACAAAGACTGTGAACTTAACAGCTTTAGTGAGGGAAAGAACTACAATCCCATGAAGCATTGAGAACAGCATAATCGAATTAGAAATTTTAGAGAAATATAAAACTCCTCATTTAGAAATGCTGATATACATACGCAGTGCTTCATGTGAGTGGGTGGAGCTAAAGAACTATTTTCGATTCTGATTGGTGGAATTTTCTGTACAGCATCATGGGTAATGTAGTTTTTCACCATGAATTCCACTGTTAAACACGATTATTTTAAAATTAAGTTGAAATAGTGCAAAGCAGAAGCAAATACCATCAACTAGCAACCTCGTTGCTCACAGTAATGTCTTTAAAGGTTTAAAAATTATCATTAAAAATCCTACAGAGAAACTGAATGGAGTTTTTACTTCCAGAATCGATCATCTACACAATATTATACCTCAAAGATATTTACTATATTTACTTTTCACAGATGAAACATGTTTTTGCTGATACAGTTCTGTGTGTTTTTAGGAAGATTCTTGCACCAGGTGAGGAGGAAAACCTTGAGGTTGAGGAGGAGCTGGACGCTGGTACTGGAGCAGGTTCAACACCGTCATTCCCTTCAAGGGTGCCAGGTGATTCACTGCATAGTGCATGATGTTCGAATCGAACACCCACGTGATCTTATTCCTAAATGGCTGTGATACGGCTCTGTCTGTAAAACTTTTAACAAGTTTAATCACAGCGATCATTCAGATCTGTGTTCTGATCCAGAGAGAGCCGTTGTCTTAAAACAGCTTCACAAACAGTCTTTCAATCACACAGTATCTTTATTTCTGCGTTACAGTAATTCAGATGATCACAGAAGTACTGGGATAAAAGTTTAAAGTTCAGATATAAACACTGATGTCTACAGTAGCAAGTAAAACAAAATTGAGTAAATCACCTTTTGAAAGTAACTTGATGCTTCAAATAAAGATTGTATCAATTGCATTGTTACCCCAGTAGGTGGTGACAAGTGACTGTTAAAAAATGTATCTGTCATTAAATCATTCACTCAAGAGATTTGTTCAAAAACATTGATTCATTTAGTAATGAAACTAGTGAAGTCTTTATGAGTGAATCATTGAATCATTCACTGAAGAGATTCAGTCAAAAACGCTGATTCATTTAGTAATGAAACAAGTGAAGTCTTTTTGAGTGAGTCATTGAATCATTCACTGAAGAGATTAATTCAAAAACGCTGATTCATTTAGTAATGAAACAAGTGAAGTCTTTATGAGTGAGTCATTGAATCATTCACTGAAGAGATTAATTCAAAAACGCTGATTCATTTAGTAATGAAACAAGTGAAGTCTTTATGAGTGAGTCATTGAATCATTCACTGAAGAGATTAATTCAAAAACGCTGATTCATTTAGTAATGACACAAATGAAGTCTTTATGAGTGAGTCATTGAATCATTCACTGAAGAGATTAATTCAAAAACGCTGATTCATTTAGTAATGACACAAATGAAGTCTTTATGAGTGAGTCATTGAATCATTCACTGAAGAGATTAATTCAAAAACGCTGATTCATTTAGTAATGAAACAAGTGAAGTCTTTATGAGTGAATCATTGAATCATTCACTTGAGAGATTTGTTTAAAAACGCTGATTCATTTAGTAATGAAACAAGTGAAGTCTTTATGAGTGAGTCATTGAATCATTCACTGAAGAGATTAATTCAAAAACGCTGATTCATTTAGTAATGACACAAATGAAGTTTTTATGAGTGAGTCATTGAATCATTCACTGAAGAGATTAATTCAAAAACGCTGATTCATTTAGTAATGAAACAAGTGAAGTCTTTATGAGTGAGTCATTGAATCATTCACTGAAGAGATTAATTCAAAAACGCTGATTCATTTAGTAATGACACAAATGAAGTCTTTATGAGTGAGTCATTGAATCATTCACTGAAGAGATTAATTCAAAAACGCTGATTCATTTAGTAATGAAACAAGTGAAGTCTTTATGAGTGAATCATTGAATCATTCACTGAAGAGATTAATTCAAAAACACTGATTCATTTAGTAATGACACAAATGAAGTTTTTATGAGTGAGTCATTGAATCATTCACTGAAGAGATTAATTCAAAAACGCTGATTCATTTAGTAATGAAACAAGTGAAGTCTTTATGAGTGAGTCATTGAATCATTCACTGAAGAGATTAATTCAAAAACGCTGATTCATTTAGTAATGACACAAATGAAGTCTTTATGAGTGAATCATTGAATCATTCACTTGAGAGATTTGTTTAAAAACGCTGATTCATTTAGTAATGAAACAAGTGAAGTCTTTATGAGTGAGTCATTGAATCATTCACTGAAGAGATTAATTCAAAAACGCTGATTCATTTAGTAATGAAACAAGTGAAGTCTTTATGAGTGAATCATTGAATCATTCACTTGAGAGATTTGTTTAAAAACGCTGATTCATTTAGTAATGAAACAAGTGAAGTCTTTATGAGTGAGTCATTGAATCATTCACTGAAGAGATTAATTCAAAAACGCTGATTCATTTAGTAATGACACAAATGAAGTTTTTATGAGTGAGTCATTGAATCATTCACTGAAGAGATTAATTCAAAAACGCTGATTCATTTAGTAATGAAACAAGTGAAGTCTTTATGAGTGAGTCATTGAATCATTCACTGAAGAGATTAATTCAAAAACGCTGATTCATTTAGTAATGACACAAATGAAGTCTTTATGAGTGAGTCATTGAATCATTCACTGAAGAGATTAATTCAAAAACGCTGATTCATTTAGTAATGAAACAAGTGAAGTCTTTATGAGTGAATCATTGAATCATTCACTTGAGAGATTTGTTTAAAAACGCTGATTCATTTAGTAATGAAACAAGTGAAGTCTTTATGAGTGAGTCATTGAATCATTCACTCAAAAGATTCATTCAAAAACGCTGATTCATTTAGTAATGAAAAAACTGATATTAATTATTATTGTTATTATATTTTCTCTTTTCTTTTTAATTTTAGTAGTTTTGTTGTGTTTTTTTGTCATTTTTATTTGTCTGTATATTTTTTCATTAGGTTGTAGTTTATTTATTTGAGTAATTTTATTATGTCAACTTAAACCAAACAAAAAAGAGAAATGTTGCCTTGGCAACTAGCTGAAATAAAAGTAGTTAATATTCATTTTAGTTCATTTATTTTATTTTAGTTAATGTTTATTTAATTTCAAGTAAGGGCATTTTTTATGGTTTCAGTTTAAGTTTACTTTTTTTTTTTCTTCCCATAAACCACTTCCTGAGAAACCTTTTAAGAAGAGCCAATTGATCCATTTTGTTTGTCAATAAGCAAACAAAATCTCATTTGGTAATTTATTTTTTGGTCATGGCTTCATTGAAAGTTTGACATCTTTGACAGGTACTCTGTTGCCACGGTTACCCTCGGAGCCTGGAATGACTTTGCTGACGCTGACGATAGAGAAGATCGGTCTGAAGGATGCAGGGCAGTGCATTGACCCGTACATCACCGTCAGTGTTAAAGGTAGAGCTCAGCAGCGGTTCTTAACGTCATGTTTTCGGCTCTGACCTTTTCATACATATTCTCCCTTTTCCCTTCTCCAGATCTGAACGGTATCGACTTGAATCCAGTTCAGGACACCCCAGTGGCCACGCGGAAGGAGGACACGTATATTCATTTTAGTGTGGAAGTGGAAATCCAGAAACACCTAGAAAAACTACCAAAAGGTCTCACTTTGCTCTTAAGAGTAACAGAAGTGACAGAAAAAAATCATTGTTGCAGTCGTGCATGTTTTGGATGTTGCATGAAGTGTATTTCACAATGATTTTCAGTAAGGTCCCATGCATTAATTAACATTAGCAATGAGTAAGACATTTGCTGCAGTTTAATAATGCTTGATAATGTTAGTTATTACAAATAAAGCATATTGTCATGTTATACTGCGTTTGTCTCTTCTGTAGGTGCAGCTATTTTCTTTGAATTCAAACACTACAAACCCAAGAAAAGATTCACCAGCACTAAGTGTTTTGCTTTCATGGAAATGGATGAAATCAAACCAGGTCCCATTGTTATAGAACTGTGAGTACAAGATGAGTTATTCCAGATTGTTGCATTTAATTAACAAATTGTTAATATTAGGGGTGTAACGGCACGCAAACATGACGGTTTGGTACGTACGTCAGTACTGAAGTCACAGGTCGGTACAGCAGGGGGGAGAAACTAAACAAAAGTGCTGCTTTTTTATTAAACAGTGGTTTATTGAACAAATTGTGTGTCTCTGTTCAAATAAATTCAGTTATAATTAACATTTTCTTAAGGATAAAATTCTTTCTCATCTAAAGCTGTAAACTTTATACAGCATTTCTTGCATTACTATAATATTAAAGGTTACAAATGGCAACAGAACCCAAACTATTATTTATATATATATATATATATATGGGTCAAAGATGAAAAAGGGTTTAAGCATCAAAACAAAAAGTTAATAAGTGTAATACAGCTTTGAATTGTTGTTGTTTTTCAGTACATCAGAATGGGTCCTGTTTTGTTTTTTTTTGTTTTTTTCTGAGCAAAAATTAAATATCATACATTTTTACCATGATTTACAGAAGACACCTACTAAAATGTCATTCAGTGTAACAATCTTCCCAGGGAAAATCTATTTTACCCCAAATGCTAATTACTTGTAATTTTACATTTTTAAACTTTGCCTCTATCCAAGGTTTTACTCATTTAAAATGCAATACAATTTAGTATACTCACTTATTCTTTTATATATTTTAATACGTAATACATAATTATAAGTGTTACACTAAATGACAATGAAACGTTATTCCACCTGCATTTTGACATTTTATTCTCCTAAAACATATTTGAAACCTTAAAAGTAGATGTTTTACTTGCATTTAATGTGCTTTCTATGTATATAAAATTACTTTATATTATATATATATATATATCAAAAGAAATTGACAAATTACATTCAAATAATAAAAAAACAAATTGCACACAAGGCAGGTTTCTAAATCTAATTATAAAATTATCAAATTTATTTAATCATATTAAATAAAGACATTACTTCTAACAGGTAAAGCAAGTATAATGAAAATATAAGCTAATATAGTGCCTATATTTGAGTGAAACGCTTCATTTCTCTAGTGAACTAACATGCTGTGGACACTGAATGACTTGCCTGAGGTAAATTTAAGGCTATGTGAAACTTTATTCTCAAGCTGTTTTATTGATGTCTTTCTGCGGTTGAAACACTGGTTTAGAGATTACACATAAACATATCTCTGCATAGATTGTCTGTTCCTCTTCTGCACGTTTTCCTGTTGTCAATTAGCAAACAGCGTTGCATTACCGAGGGTGGCTCACCTGTGACTGACTGCACCGAACCGTGACGGTTTGGGACGAATACATGTACCGTGACACCCCTAGTTCATATGCAATGCAATCTGGTTTTAGGTACAAGAAACCAACTGACTTCAAGAGGAAAAAGCTCAACCTGCTGACGAAGAAACCACTTTACCTGCACCTTAACCAGACTTTGCACAAGGACTAAACAAAGATCCTACAGGAGGACGGCAGAGGCTCTTTCTCTCAGATACATTCGGTGCATCACCTCTCACATTCCTTGCAATATCGGACACATATTCTTCATATCTCCGGTCTAAAGTTTGGGACACAGTCTGACGTCTCCACCGCTCTTCATCTGAAAGACAGACGAAAACTGAATGTTGTACAAATGCTCTGTATGATGATTTCTGATGAAAACGGTTATAACTTGTTTACGCAACACTTCCTATTACGTTTTAATATTTTTATTTGATTAAAGAAACTGCTCACTCTCACGTTCCAAACCTGTATGCTGTTATAATTGGAAAGATGATTTTTTTCACATCTATTTTGACAGTTAATAGTCTGTAAAGCTTCAAAAAAGACATGAAACATAAAAATAGCCCAATATGTTTTGGTTCGGTTATGATGTGCAAGATTCAGTTGCTGTTTGGATCTTAAAATACATGTTAAGATTTTTAATCTGTTTGTTGTGTATGTGTGCATTCTGTGGGGGAAAACAGCATAGAAGTTTGGAACTATTTGAGGGCGAGTAAATAAAGATAACTGTTACTTATAAATGTTGTTTAACAGACATTCTTGTTGATTTTATGAAGTGCATCTTATGCTACATACACACAGAGAATATAAAAACCCAAAAGAGACGACACTGACAAACGCAGTCATATAAATATGTTGGTTTTTGTGATATCTTCAGGTTTTCTTAACAGTTTTCTGTTGGATAATGTTGATTTAGCATTACAGAGCAATACTTGTTTGAAATGTGGCCTTTGGCTCATTAATATAGAAAATGTCACAATAATGGATATTTAATTAGTTTGAGTATGAATCAGAAAACTTGACTATATGAAGGGAGAAACTGTGGATCAAATGAAGTGTTAGCATGCTTCACAGTTTGCTCTTTGATTAATAGTTCAGTTTGGGGAAATTGTCTTAAATTTGTCATTTACTTCCGGCTTAGTTTCTCAAACAGTTTTAACTACATAACTAAAGGATTTCTGTGGAACATTGACTTGGGGAATAACCCACATTTTCTAATTTCTTTACAGTTTCTGACAGGATCTTTCCAGGTTTAAAATCATCTGTTCCTCTTTACTACTAGTTATAGCATCAAATAAATATGGAAAATTAAGGAAATAAATAACTACAGATGCTTCTCCCATCAGGCTGTTTAATTTTGTTGTATTAAAGCAACTAAATGGCGAAGAAGTATCGTGAAGACGCTGTTTGACGGACTATGCCTATCATGGTGTGTGTATTATTACACAGCTTTTTCAAATGTCTCATTTCTAATAAATGACAATGCTGCTTGAATCATGAATATCTCATAAATATACTTATAACTGACCTAACCTAACCCTAGGTTCAGTTATTAGTCTTCATGGTTGTTTACAACACTTAATGTTGTTCAAAAAAGGACATGCAGGCTAATGCTGCCATGATTAATTACTAAATGCAAATGACCTAGATTTATGGAAAGTGCATTAATCCAGTGTGAAATCCCATGCGAGTTCCTGCCAGATTCAGGATCCCTAAAAGTATTTAAACACACACTATATACATACAAAACTAGTACAAATCTATTGCATTAGAATGATAACATTTTATTTTTTGTATTCGAATCAGCTGGTGTTTTGATGCTTTTTATTGGATGTATTAAATCAGTTCACACAGGTATAGTAAATCACATTAACTCAACATGATCCACTAACCACAAACCTAAAAATCACACAATTATGCATTTGCATTCTTCATTTGCAACTCCACATCTACCATTTTAGCATTTCAAACCATGCAAACTCAATTACTTTAAATTTGTGCATGTTTCTTAAAATATTTATCTTGATATTTTGGGCCTAAAACTAGCTTTTTTGCAAATGACAGCTAATGGCACCAACATTTTAGAAGGAATAAAATGTAAAATAACAGTATTCACTGAATAAGTGAGCGATTTTTATTTGTCTTTTGTTATTATTAATATTCTGTTCATCTCCCTTAGGAGAAATTTGTCTTAGGCAATCAAGAGAGCAGGTCAAAAAACAACAATCCACTGTTCAGTTTTAGATTTTCTGTTGTTTGATTAACATCAATGATGACAGACGGCAGCAGGAATATATTAGGCTGCTGTCACTTTAAGAGCTAATGCACGGATCCAATATACTGATAATACATGCATTTTTTTTCTCAACTGTTTATGAGGATATTCGCCTTTACAGACATTTTTAAGTGTTCGCTCATGGATTTCTGGGCATGCGAGTAACAAATTGAGTTCCCTTTTGCGTCTTTTTGCGCTTTAATATTTCATTCAACTTTCGTGATGATGCAGCACTGGCCCATCAATTGGCCTGAACGTCGTTACTTTTGTTCACATTCATGTTCTCACAAAATTGCATTGATAGAATTCATAAAAATATTAACGGATTGACATTTAATATACTTGCCAACACCAATTTTCACATGCATTTGGGAAGTGCTCATTTTAGGCCATTTGCATCTAAAACAATGACATTCTGATATTTTTAAGTGTCTAAATACTCTTTGAGGTAAACGCTTGCATGATTAATTACTTACTTCTAATGTCCTGGATTAACTAGTCCACATCTCGGGGAGTTTGAAAGATGCCGAGATGCATGACACAAAAATGCTGGATTTGCCAGTAAACACATTCATCAAAACTACAGGAAAAAGCAGCTTTATTCAAATCATTCATTCCCACAAAATCAATGCCACTTATTTTTTAAAACCGTTTCTTCTCTAAGATTTCAACACATGATGCAGACACTCTTACTGCGCACAAGATGCATCCTCTCAACACACTTACTAAAATAATTTACTCTAATATCAACAAAACAGTATATGCCACAAAAAAAAAAAAAAAAAAAAGGAAAAAAGTTATGGATTTAGAGGACTGGAGTATTTTTGTTGCATCAAAAACCCAGAGAGCATCATTCACGAGCCTCGTTCAAGAAACATGACAGAATGATGTGTAAAACCACTCTGTCAATTAAACAAGATAAAGTAAAAAACATTATGTAAATTATTGCAATTCAGTGAATCGGTTGCTCGTAAAATCAATCCTGTGTGAACTGAATGAGAAATGTTTTTACATCATTCATAAAATCACTCTTATGTAAATGTTCACAGTGAATTCAATGCAGAAATTTACATAAGAATAATTCAGACCTTTTGTTACACACAAATTCATTCTGCTTGCGTTTCGATTCCCGTGAGATGATGGTCTCTAAACAAACATTATAGTCCAACACTGATTAATACATTTGGCTTCCATTGAGCTCATGTGTTACAATAGGGATGTCTGATTTATGAGAATATTTCATTGTATACGCAGCTGAAAGAAATGTATAAATACTTTGTCAATATGACATCATATGTACCTTTCCGCTAGGAAAAGAAATCATAAGAGCAGACGCACGACGAATCAACGTTAAAACAAAGAGGTGAGCTGGCGAATCATGACTAAAAGCGACCCAACAGGAAAATGTGCATTCAAAAATGGTGAAAAGGCATAAAAATTCAGAGTCTTCTCACATTAAAGGCATGAGGAAATGGCTTCACGACGGGTTTGTCTCACTTGCCTAAATATTTGATATCCCAAAATGCATCAGCACTGGGCGAGTGGTAGATATTATGTTTTAACCACATGACAACCACCGGAAAAAGAAAATTAAATGTATATTAAATCAAACTATTTCCATAGGAAAGGTTTACTAATGTATAAAATCAAAACCCTCATAATTTCTGTCACAAATGTGTTATTGAAACAAAATTAAGCACAAATCAAACTTGAGTTTATCTTCCCACCCAGACCAGATGTGGCATTTTGATGTTTAAATATCGAAAAGAATCAGGACCGAACAAAGTCAAGTGAACAAAACGGCTTGTCCTCTCAAGGCTCAGCCATTGTGGAGCCGCCCGCGTTCTGATGGGAGCCGTCCGTTGGCGGGACGTTAGCTGGTGCGACGTTCCCGTCAGCGTCTCTGGAGCTCTGAGCCATCAGTGGAGGGGGTCCCGGGAAACCGCGTGTGGCGTATGGAGGTGGAATCATTGCTCCAGGGGGCGGCAGAGGCCCGGGAGGGAAGGAACGAGGGGGAAGCCCGCGAGGTCCGAAAAATTCGGGCGGGATGTCGCGCTGTCCGAGTGGTGGTGGAGGCAGTGGTCCCAGCGGTGGACCTCGTGCTGATGAAACAAAATGCAACGTAAAGTTTCAGTAAGTGATGCAATGAAAAAGAATATTTGAAAACCATTTGGGAGGAACAATGATGTTTAATAGACATTATTAAACAATTTTGTGAGGAACGATAAGGTTTAATAGCGCCATATTTAATTTTTGACAGGAATAGGCTGTGAGAGATGGAACAGTGCATTTAATGGATTGTACTGTTGTTTAACGTCATACCAACTGTTCAGATGAAGAAACATGTTTCCTAAAGCTCCATAAAAGTTGTCAAAAATACCAGTCGGTACTATAAACTCATCCGTGTTTGTTTGAGCTCGCTCTGAGCATCAAAGGTTTCTGTTTACAGTGTTTTTACAAGCGTTGAGCAGTGTAGTCAATCACAGTCATATCTACTGAGCGTGTGAACGCAATGGCCAATCAGATGTTTGCCAGTCAGCAAATTGGTCAAAATCCACTTAATACTGCTGAAAACGCACAAGCGAGCGAATCCTTTCCAACAAAGTGTAAACGAGATGTAAATAAGAGCAGTGCTTCCCACATAGACTTTTGCCCATGTATAATAACGGCCGCCCAAGTATATTCTGAGACACATTTTTGCTTTTATTATTTTTATCCTCTTATATTTTTATATCTGTACAAGATAATGAAGCGATCTGCGATCGATTAACTAGTCATTTCGTACCTGCTCGTTATGTGTGTCACAACTGTTTACTCCCGCAAAGTCACAAGGGGGCGCTGTTGCTCGTTCTACAAGCTCACACAACAGCGCTTCAGACTGCTTCAAAGTGATTCTCAATCAATGAAAAGTGCAGATTTATGCCAAGCGATTGCTAATGAACTCAAGTTGATGAATTATTACAATGTCTACTTCATGGCCTTTATATAAAATGTTTTAGACGATAGTAAGATCAGCCTGCAATAGTACAGACATTTCAAAATAAGAGTCCCGGGGTATTTCGGGCTTGTTTATAATTAAAAGTTTTTTCTTTTGGGCATTATTGGTATTTTGGTTACGCAATAAATTGTATTTAATTTGATTTCCATTTAATTCATAGTAAATCATTGTAGTCTCCCCCACAGGAAGAAAAGACTAAGAACATTATTTTTATTGGACTCATTTTTTATTTTTTTTGCGAGAGTGCACAATTTAGCAAGCTTGGACTTTAGAGATTGACAGCCTTAGTGATTAAAGTGTTAATTTCGTTAATGAAAAACATGACATAAAAAATGTTGATACCAAAAACCACAAAATTTTACTGGTATTGGTACTGAGGGCTGAAATTTTGGTACCGTTACAACCCTAGTTGTGCCACTGTGAAGACATTTATCCCTCACAGACTCGTTTTGATCTGCGATAAATTCAATATGGTGTCTAACCTGACTAAGGCTATTTTTTAAAATCTATTTCGTGCTGCAAAGTGAATAATAAACTATGTGGAAAAATAACTGTTTTTAATCAATCTTCATTTTGATTTTTTTAGTCTATGCTGTTTTCAGTTGATGCCTGACTGCATGTTTCCACCATGGAATAAAAAAATAAAGATAAATGTGATTTTACCATTTACGACTCGCCCGCAATCCAATAATCACAATAAAATTACTTTTGATATGAAACCATGTCTTGGCTTTCAAATTCTGTCATTTTTAACTTTAATAAATAAAATAAATGTGTTTTTGTGGCGCTGTAGCACGGCTTGTGAACCGATCATCTCTTCCTCTTTACTACCAGTTATAGCACCAAATAAATATGGATGAACATCAGAAGGTATGTTTGAAAGATACGGTCCATAAGTGTTGGATAACTTACCAAAAGGGGGCGGTACATGTCCAAATGGGCCAATCGGAGGAGGGGGGCCGTAAGAATCCATGTGTGGCGGTCTGAAGCGAGGCTCAGGGGGCATCATGGGAGGATGGCCATTGGGCGGTCGGATCATCATTGGCGGTGGCCCATTGGGTGGCATGATTGGGGGTCCGTAAGACTTGGGAGGCAGAACCGGAGAATCCCGGATGGGAGAAGGAAGGAAGGATCCCTGACTCTGAGACTTGGAGAGCTGGAAGAGAAGAACAACAGGTTATGGAAAAATGATTACTAGGGTGATTTAACGGTGGATTCCTGTTAACTGACCCAAGAAGATGTCAGTAAACCATTGTAAGACCAGAAACATACTTCATACAAGAACGCAACAGCAAACACAAAATATTTACTTGAAGATTTTAAGTTATTTCTTTAATAATTTAATGACACATCAGCATGTTCATGGTTCTCTGATGTTTATTAGTTATACTGGTGTTTTAGGAACCCAATCAAATTTAATATAATAATAATAATATTATACCAGTTCTAATTATTAATTAAAATCATTATAAATATTATAATGGTAAGTATTAAGCTAACTAATTATATGAAGACAAATATATTACTGTTGTAAATTACATTTAATTTGATCATTTTATTCTACAAGTTAAAAACTAATAATTGTCTTAAATTCGTCACTTTCATTCAAACCCTAAACCTTAAATTCAAAGCCTAGAGCTTAATTAATATTAATTAAATGCTGATTATTAGTCTAACTTTAATAAAACAAAAAAACAAAACATTAGCTTCTTAAAATTACAACTGTACAGTAAAATAAAATAAAAAATAATATTTGTTAATTATAATAATTATTTTATTTTAAACTACTATAGCAGTTCTGATAGTAATATTTATCTTGTAATTTCTTAAATTTTTAAAACCCTTGAGGTTTTATTTTGGTGGAATATTGGTGAAATACTGTAAATTTCAGCCTGTTTTTTTGTGTTTTCTTTCTATTTCCTTTGCTCAATCCTGCATACTATTGGGCCGAAGCTATTCTCAATGAATAATTTGATTTTAAACGTATATTATTTCAAGAAACTAAAATGTTTTTTTTTTTTTTATCTGGTTTTAGTTTCATTAGTTAGACATAATTTAGTTTAGTTAGAAATCGTTAGCATGCATACTTGCGTAGAGTATGTTTCAGGCCTACAACATGCTAGAACCACTCACGAACATGAGTTTTGTTAAACATACCATAACATTCTGAGCACAAGACCCACACAGTGATTAGAAAGTGAAAAGAAACCCATCTTGATGAACAAAACTTGTTTAATCAGGTTCTGAAGACCCAAAAACAGCTGACAAAAGCCATGAGCCACAACCAAATGTGTTATCAGCAACCTGCCACTGTGCACAAACCCATCCCTTCCATCCCAGCACCCAGCCGCTGTACTCACGGGCTCTACGGGCTCAGATGAGACCTGCTCTGAGGCCTCGGCCGTCTCTGTGACTGGAGCGGTCTGCTTTAAAGCAAACACACCCACCGCGGTTTAATGGAGAACAACATCTAGATATGCATGACTGTTTCTCATAGACATTTACTGGCGATCTCCTTGCTCACATGTGAACACTGTACATCAGATTACAAACAGAAAAACATGACAACTGTGATCCTTACCATTGGCCCGTCATGTGCACATGGAGATGATGTCATCGGAGGAAACATTTCTGAAAGACAAAATGACACGAGACTCAAAACTCCAATGCAAATTAAAAAAAAAAAAAAATCCAAAATGTTGAAATATTTATTCCATTTACAGTATTAGATTTAAAATTCAATAAACTCTTTATATGGAGTATTTAAATGTTAATGTAATAAACGAATAATGAGTGTAAAAAACGGTGCACTACTATTTAAAAGATTTTTTTGATGATGAAATTAATACTTTTAGTCAGCGAGGATGCATTAAACTGATCAAAAGTGACAGTAAAGTAAACAAAACATTACTATTTCAAATAAATGCTGTTCTTTTGAACTTTCTATTCATCATAGAAACCTGAAAATAAAATATATTTCACAAAAATAGACTGTTTTCATCATTGATAAAAATCAGAAATGTTTCTTGAGCAGCAAATCAGCATATTAGAATGATTTCTGAAAGATCATGTGACACAGTAAACTGGCGTAATGATGCTGAAAATTCACTAAATTTCATTTTCGAAAGAAATGTCAGAAAGAAAATCGGTAAAGTTATATATGTTTCACAAACTACGGTCTTTTCAACGACTCCGGTTCGAACATGTAAGACTGAACACCGCTAGCGCTACTGACAGTTTCTGACATTTTCAGTGCGTGAGATTGTCCTGTTTTGTTTTTGCTAATGTTCCTTCAATCTGTCCTACACCAGTATGACGGAGCGTGAGCTCCTGAAGCTCCGCCCTCCTCTTGAAAGGGGGCTGGGAGGAGCACCAGCTCATTTGCATTTAAAGGGACACACACAAAACTGTGCATTTTTGCTCACCCCCAAAAAGTGGCAATTTTAACATGCTATAAAAAAATTATCTGTGGGGTATTTTGAGCTGAAACTTCACATACACACTCTGGTGACACCTGAGACTTATTTTACATCTTATAAAAAGGGGCATAAAAATATTTCACAGTTTTTTTATCAAATAAATGCAGCCTTTATTGCTGGTTTGTAACAGGTTGTATCAAAAGCACCTGGTCGGGATGGCAGCGGGTGTCCAAGGTCTGAGAAGCGTCCGTGAGGGTCAGACGGGGGTCGTGGACCTGGAACAGATCACAAGCGATATCAGGAGCTGTTATAATTCATTTCAGCCTGAGGCCTAAACATCTGGAGCTCAGGAGCGAAAACATCAGGAGTGTTTTCAAATGACAACAATGACAAAGACGGAAGGAAATGCTTTGAGGAGAGAAACTGAGGGGGGAAATGACAGGTGACCTAAAAATGTAGAGTGACTCAAACACAGGAAAGCTGGAAAAATGAAAGGAGGAGGATAAAGTTGGAGTCAGGATTTGCGAAAGGGAGCAGCGCCGACTCACCGAACGGTTCACCCCGTCGCCCTACAGGTGCAGAGGGGGGGCGTCCGGGACCCTCTATCATTAGAGGAGGAGATGGAGCCCCCCCACTCACAGGAGAAGGCCCGTACGAATCACCTGTTCAGACCAAACCATGAGAATCAGAAAAAAAACTTCCACATAAGAGGAAGTAACACTTCGCAAAACACCACATTATACACTAACAAAAGCCTTTTAGACAGCATGTGGACAGCAACAGCAGCCGCTCTGTGGGTTGGTTGTGTTTTAAAGACCTTGTGAAAGGTGATTTAGAGGATGACAACTACTCACCTCTTCGCTGTGGCGGCATGTGGCGATCCGGGGGTCCGGAGTTGAGCTTGAACAGACTTTGCTCCATGTCTGAGATTTTATCTCTGTACTCCACAAGCCTTTATAAATGCACAAACATCAGAGTTCAGAAACAACCATAAAAATAACAGCAATGATGTTGAGAAACTGCATTTGAACAGTATGATTTGATGAATATTCACTTCTGACGAAGGTTGGCCAACTCTCTTCTTTCCTCCACCAGAGCTCGTTCTGAGGCGCGCGCTTTCAACTAATGAAGATCACATGATTAATATATCACTAAGTATATCCGTTTTCATTACAGAGACTAACAAAACATGATACTCACCCAGTTCTCATGGGCTTTCTTTTCCTGGACTGCCACCTATAGGAAAGATGGAAGGGTGATAAGAATGAATTATTGATCAACCGATATGGATTTTTTTATGGCTCTTGATCTTACAGAGCCGATATTAAGCCAATAGGCTATATGTGATATCACACGGTTTCATTCAATTTAAAAATAGTGAATAGCACATGCAAATAATTGCTACAATAAAAATGATAATTTTACATATTTACTAAATTCAAAATAATTAATTGGAAACTGTAAATATGCAAAAAATAAACTTGATAAATATAAGGTTTATTAGATATTCAAAAACTATTATATAGATGCGTATTTGCTGAATGCCGATGGTATATGAGAAAGTTTTATTGCATTTGACTCTAATAATATTACCAATAATACAGGCACTGCATTCTCGGTGCTGTCAAAATAAAAGTACTGGTGCTGCTTCCGACCAGGGTTAGCTAAAACCGAGTTTTAGAAAAGTGAAGCTGCAGGCTCTTTCATCGCCCCCTGGAGGCTGGATGCAGTACAGGTCATAAACATTTACATTACATTTACATTTATGCATTTGGCAGACGCTTTTATCCAAAGCGACTTACATTGCATTATACTATACATTTGTATCTGAGTATGAGCAATCCCTGGGATCGAACCCATGACCTTTGGCATTGCTAGTGCCACGCTCTAACCACTGAGCTACAGGAAAGCTGTAGCCGCCCACTCAATGCAGATGAAGGAGACTTAAGATGAAACATAAAAATAAATTATGCTTCAAATTAAATTTTCCGAAAGATGGTTTTGGTCATTTTGGGTAGTTGTTGTTATCATGCTAATTTATATTCAATTGTTCGTTTTTGTGATAAGTTTGATTTTAGCTAGCAATTTGGTGCTATAGAAATGGGGCATGTTGTCGTGATTCACAGATGATTGACAGATTGTCTGAGGACTGTCGGAGCTTCGAGGGGAGAGTGAAGATAAATAAATAACTATTAATTTTCAATTCCTGTGTTATTTCACACCGACAAAATGAGCTGTTCAGCAGTAAACTGTACTAACCGACCTACAGGATCTGACGGATATCTGAGCTTTTCTCAGTAACGTTAAATGTGGACTTCATAAGCTAATTAATAAACGTTATTAGTTAAGATAACACGCCTAACGTTAGCCATGACGGAAAAAAAGCAGGTGATCATTATCTGGCAGTTATAATTATTTTTATGGGTATAAAATAATTATTAGCAGAATAAAACGAATGATAGCTTACTCTAAATAATTATAGAGCACTATCTACAACAATTGATCTCCTGTAACGTTAGTTTAAACATTTTATTTGAAATGACAGGACCGTTTCTGACATTTTACAGTTGTTTCTAGTGGCATATTATATTGAGTTTATCTACTGAATTTGCCGTTTCAAAAATATATTTGCTCTAGAAACAGAATAGCCTATTATTTTATAGGTCGAATTTTAAATTGTGTGTAATTTATATAGCCTATTTAAAATACATCAATGATGACGCAGCCTTCCGGGCGGAAATTTGATACCGCAACTCCACCTCCGGGCTCCACTGACGAGTCTTTCTGCGCAAGCCCAGGTTCCAAACTTTTTTTTTTTTTTTTTTTTTTGACATTTTTGCGTAACGTGTCAGCGCCCATAGGCGTCCATTTTGGCTTTAGTTCAATACAATGGAAGGAAACGGCATTGCGCTGTCTATCTTTTTTTTACAGTCTATGGCTAAAACTAAAACTATTTAAAAAAAATTCTGTTAAATCTGAAATAAAATAAAATATAAACATTCGTTGAAAAACTTCAAACAAAAATTAGAAGTGTTGCCTCGGCAATAAAGTTGAAGCACTAAAATTATTAACTTGAAATAAATAAAAACTACACTATAAATAAATTAAACCAAAATATCTATATTTAAAAAGCACATAATGAAATTACTAAAATTATCATGAAAACTAAATATATAAAAATAAAAGCTAATTCAAAAAGTGAATAAAACTAAAATAACACTGGCTCTGACACTTATAGGCCACTAAATGAGACTACGGCCCTGTCTCAAATGGCACCCTAAATACTCGCAGTCTTCCTGCAAGTCCGCACTTTTGTGACGTAACGGCACTTTGACTGTCAGGAAGATTTCTGCTCAGCAAAAGTGCACATCGAGGGCGCATATCGACTGCAAAGCACCCTTCCGAGACCTAAATTAACAAACGGGACACCCTACGGTCTCGTGGACTTAGCGGACACGGGCATTGTAAGTCCACAAGACCGAAAGTGCTATGAAGTGTGCCATTTGGGAAAGGGCCTATGAAGTGTCAGACTGATGTTGTACAGTAAACAGGCTCAGAGTTTCTCACCTCAGACTTCAGAGAGCGCTCGTTCTGCTGCATCTCCTCCTCGATGTCCTTGATCTTCTGTTTAAGCGCTCTCAGCTCCTCTTCCGACCGCAGAGCTTTACTGTCCACCTCCGTCAGCTTCGTCTCCTTCTCACGTCTCTCCAGCTCCTCCTGAGTCAATTTCCTGAGCACAAAGGAAGTTCATTAAGCGAGGAAATACAGGAGGGGTGAGTTTATAGCCAAACCACTTTTATGCTATTCAAATGAATAAAGGACGTTGGCTTTGTTGACATGGAAAGCACAAATTTGATCCGTGTGCAGTGTGAGTAATGTGTGTGATCTCACTGTTGCAGGGCGTTTTCTTTCTGCTGGTAGAGTTCAGTGGTGATTTCTAGTCTCTGCTGCAGGTTCTTGAACTGGTTCTCCAGATGCGTTTTCTCATTGTTCAGATTCATCTGGTCGTGCATGACCTTCTGATATTGCTCTAGATTAAAAAAAAAAAAAACGATTAAATGAAGCTGTGGAAAGCAAACTGGAAGGTGTTCAAATACACAATCACAGTCTGCATACCCTCCAGCTCCTGTCTGGATTTCTGTTCGGCGAGGAGATTTTCCATGTAGCGATTTCTCTCGTCTTCAACAATACTGAGAGTTGCTTTAATCTGTGAAACAGAAACGGCATTAGAAATAAGAGGAGTGTTAAATTATTCTCCAAAAGAATCTGCCCGGAGCAGACGTACCCTGGAGACGTCCATCATCTGTTTGATCCGCACTCTCGTGGTGTCCATCTTATTCTCTGAAAGAAAACAGGCATAGAGGAGAATGTTTCATCTAACCATCTCCAATGACCTCAAATGGCTTATTGCTTGTATAAAACAGCAGCAATGAGATAAGAGACCCACATTCAAATACTGTATGTAGAATGAAATCGTGATATGGTTTATTGTGATTATTAAGTAGCAAAGGCTGTAATTTAATTGACCCTTCGCAAAGACCCTCTTAGTTACTGTTGCTTTCTCTGACAAGCCATGGCGCTGTCACGCCACATGCAGTGAAAAATACATCGCAAAGCAAAGAGGACACTGACAACATGTCGACAGACAAGACAGAGCAGGTTACTTATGATATTAAACAAAGTCCCAGCTTTCAAATGGTGTATTTTTTTAAGAAATTGAACAATAAAAACCGTTTTGTGACTCTTTAATGTGTCGTGACAGATTGTTGTAGCGCCAGAGCTCAAGCGGCTCATGAACTGATAATTTCTTCCTACTAGTTAATTTACAGCATCAAGTAAACATGAATGAACATGAGAAGAAATGTTGTTTAAGACGCAGAAAGACGTAAATACACCATTTTTCAAGTTCAAGTCCACCGAGGGTAATCTTCTAACTCCTGACTGCTTTGTCGGACAAAATGGCGGATTCGGCGTTCTGATTGGTTAGATCGCTTGTCAATCAAACTCCCAGCAAAGGGTCAATTAAGCAAGCATATGCGCTGCGTGTTTCAGAGTGACTTTAATATGATATTAACACGCAATTCTGACTTTATATCTCGCAATTTTATCATTCGCAACTCTGACTTTATATCTCGTAACTCTGACTTTATATCTCGCAATTCTGACTATTTCATGCAATTCTGATTTTATTTCACGCAATTCTGACTATTTCATGCAATTCTGATTTTATTTCACGCAATTCTGACTATTTCATGCAATTCTGATTTTATTTCACGCAATTCTGACTATTTCATGCAATTCTGATTTTATATCTCGCAATTCTGACTATTTCATGCAACTGACTTTATATCTCGCAACTCTGACCTTATATCTCGCAATTCTGACTATTTCATGCAATTCTGATTTTATTTCACGCAATTCTGACTATTTCATGCAATTCTGATTTTATATCTCGCAATTCTGACTATTTCATGCAATTCTGATTTTATATCTCGCAATTCTGACCATTTCATGCAATTCTGATTTTATATCTCGCAATTCTGACTTTATATCTCGCAATTCTGACTATTTCATGCAATTCTGATTTTATTTCACGCAATTCTGACTATTTCATGCAATTCTGATTTTATATCTCGCAATTCTGACTATTTCATGCAATTCTGATTTTATTTCACGCAATTCTGACTATTTCATGCAATTCTGATTTTATATCACGCAATTCTGACTATTTCATGCAATTCTGATTTTATATCTCGCAATTCTGACTATTTCATGCAATTCTAATTTTATTTCACGCAATTCTGACTATTTCATGCAATTCTGACTTTATATCTCGCAACTCTGACTTTATATCTCGCAATTCTGACTATTTCATGCAATTCTGATTTTATTTCACGCAATTCTGACTATTTCATGCAATTCTGACTATTTCATGCAATTCTGATTTTATATCTCGCAATTCTGACTATTTCATGCAATTCTGATTTTATTTCACGCAATTCTGACTATTTCATGCAATTCTGATTTTATTTCACGCAATTCTGACTATTTCATGCAATTCTGATTTTATATCTCGCAATTCTGACTATTTCATGCAATTCTGATTTTATATCTCGCAATTCTGACTATTTCATGCAATTCTGATTTTATATCTCGCAATTCTGACTTTATATCTCGCAATTCTGACTATTTCATGCAATTCTGATTTTATTTCACGCAATTCTGACTATTTCATGCAATTCTGATTTTATATCTCGCAATTCTGACTATTTCATGCAATTCTGATTTTATTTCACGCAATTCTGACTATTTCATGCAATTCTGATTTTATATCACGCAATTCTGACTATTTCATGCAATTCTGATTTTATATCTCGCAATTCTGACTATTTCATGCAATTCTAATTTTATTTCACGCAATTCTGACTATTTCATGCAATTCTGACTTTATATCTCGCAACTCTGACTTTATATCTCGCAATTCTGACTATTTCATGCAATTCTGATTTTATTTCACGCAATTCTGACTATTTCATGCAATTCTGACTATTTCATGCAATTCTGATTTTATATCTCGCAATTCTGACTATTTCATGCAATTCTGATTTTATTTCACGCAATTCTGACTATTTCATGCAATTCTGATTTTATATCACGCAATTCTGACTATTTCATGCAATTCTGATTTTATATCTCGCAATTCTGACTATTTCATGCAATTCTGACTTTATATCTCGCAATTCTGACTATTTCATGCAATTCTGACTTTATATCTCGCAACTCTGACTTTATATCTCGCAATTCTGACTATTTCATGCAATTCTGATTTTATTTCACGCAATTCTGACTATTTCATGCAATTCTGATTTTATATCATGCAATTCTGACTATTTCATGCAATTCTGATTTTATATCTCGCAATTCTGACTATTTCATGCAATTCTAATTTTATTTCACGCAATTCTGACTATTTCATGCAATTCTGACTTTATATCTCGCAACTCTGACTTTATATCTCGCAATTCTGACTATTTCATGCAATTCTGATTTTATATCTCGCAATTCAGACTTTATATCTCGCAATTCTGACTATTTCATGCAATTCTGATTTTATTTCACGCAATTCTGACTATTTCATGCAATTCTGACTTTATATCTCGCAATTCTGACTTTCATGCAATTCTGATTTTATATCTCGCAATTCAGACTTTATATCTCGCAATTCTGACTATTTCATGCAATTCTGATTTTATTTCACGCAATTCTGACTATTTCATGCAATTCTGATTTTATATCTCGCAATTCTGACTATTTCATGCAATTCTGATTTTATTTCACGCAATTCTGACTATTTCATGCAATTCTGACTTTATATCTCGCAACTCTGACTTTATATCTCGCAATTCTGACTATTTCATGCAACTCTGATTTTATTTCACGCAATTCTGACTATTTCATGCAATTCTGATTTTATATCTCGCAATTCTGACTATTTCATGCAATTCTGATTTTATTTCACGCAATTCTGACTATTTCATGCAATTCTGATTTTATATCACGCAATTCTGACTATTTCATGCAATTCTGATTTTATATCTCGCAATTCTGACTATTTCATGCAATTCTAATTTTATTTCACGCAATTCTGACTATTTCATGCAATTCTGATTTTATATCTCGCAATTCTGACTATTTCATGCAATTCTGATTTTATATCTCGCAATTCTGACTATTTCATGCAATTCTAATTTTATTTCACGCAATTCTGACTATTTCATGCAATTCTGACTTTATATCTCGCAATTCTGACTATTTCATGCAATTCTGACTTTATATCTCGCAACTCTGACTTTATATCTCGCAATTCTGACTATTTCATGCAATTCTGATTTTATATCTCGCAATTCTGACTATTTCATGCAATTCTGATTTTATATCTCGCAATTCTGACTATTTCATGCAATTCTGATTTTATATCTCGCAATTCTGACTATTTCATGCAATTCTGATTTTATATCTCGCAATTCTGACTATTTCATGCAATTCTGATTTTATATCTCGCAATTCTGACTATTTCATGCAATTCTAATTTTATTTCACGCAATTCTGACTATTTCATGCAATTCTGATTTTATTTCACGCAATTCTGACTATTTCATGCAATTCAGACTTTATATCTCGCAATTCTGACTATTTCATGCAATTCTGATTTTATTTCACGCAATTCTGACTACTTCATGCAATTCTGATTTTATATCTCGCAATTCTGACTTTATATTTAGCAATTCTGAATTATTGATGGGATATATTGTAAATTAAATTGGAAGAACAGACCACAAATGTGCAGTATATGCTGTCCTTTTCAAACTATTACAGCAGAATGCAAAGGGAAAAATGAGGAAAAGAATGCAGCCACTGAAAAGAGCTCTATATATTCTTGTTATAAAACAAGTCACGTTAAAATACCAAACCGAAAAATAAACACGAGTTATAAACCGAGCGCTCACCAGCATCTTCTCCATTAGACATTTTAGCATCTTCTATCTGTAGTTCAGCAGAATCACCGGCTCCCAGACGGTTGAGCTCTGCAATACAGCTGGACAAAACCTACAAACCACAGAAACACACAGAATATCATGGGATGTCAAGCATTTACAATGTGACATTTCGGAGAAAAATTGCAAATACAGTAATGGCTAAAGGGATCTTCATGCAACAAATTTCACTCACATCAATCTCATTTTCCTTGTGCAGCAGCGAGTCCTCCAGCTCTTTCTGGGATTTGTGATAAACTCTGATCTCCTCACTCAGTTTCTTGTGCTTCTCCTGCCAGTCTTTAGCATCACGAAGGAGCTGTCAGATAATAAATATAATTTAAGTCATGTCGACATTGATGGAAGGACAAGCTTGGCAGGTTCACAACTCAGACGGCAGGACTTACAGATTTCTTCTGCTCTTTTAAAGCGCCATTTTCCTTCTCAAAGGACATCACCTGAGCCTTAAGAGCATCTTCTCTGAGTTTAGCTTCATCCATGAGGACATGAACCTGTTATTACAAAACAAACCCCAGAAACACACAGAACACTTAATATCTTCATCTTCAGGACATGAGGAGACTAATACAAATGTTCAGATGCATGGTGAAATGACTACAAAACAATTAAGATCATTTTAGAGAAAAAAAAAACTGGTTTAGGTGATAATTTATCATGAATTGTCAAAACTGTGTTGATAATTAAAGTCAACACTAAATAATTCTTGTTTTTATGGAATACTGCAGTGTTAATATTATAAATGATTTGTCCGTGCACATTTTTTTTTCTTTTTAATTCATGTTCCTTGAATCAGAATAATGCAGCATCTCTTCTCTGATGATGAGGGCGGGGCAACCTGTCACTCACATGAGATCAACCAATAGCAAACCATAACCATCCAACCAATTCAACATAAACACAATATCAAGCCCCGCCCTTCTCGTTTCAGAAGTACATCACAATAGGGAAGAACCTGTTTCATGCCGACTTTAATATTCAAAACATTTCTGGAAAAGTGATTAAAAATCTACTGAAAAGTGGGTCTTTAAAACTCAATATTTGCATTATTTGACAAATTTGTTTCATTGAAGTTTACAATTTTCAAATAAAATAATTTTCTTTCACATTTATTTGATTTTTTTAAATCAAAATTGCATCACTCAAAAGCAACTTCTAGCTGATTAAATATTTATGACTTAGGCATAATTAAAAAACATTTGTTCCGTTACAGAAATCTGCACAACTTTAAGATTTTATCAATTTCCATGACTTTGCCAAGCCTGGAAATCACAAAATACTGATTTTACTCAGTTTTCCATGACAGTGCGCCATTTCATCAGATTTGTAAGATTAATGATTTAAAAATCTATGCCAACACAGGAGAATACATCAATGTCTTTCTAAATATGCACACTGTTCATGATTTCAAAATAAAAGTTTAAACCCTCGCTCTGAGTTTGCATGTTTTTATGTCCACATATTCATATTCAAGAAATTACAGTGGCTGTAGCATTTCTGTCATAAAGGAAGTAGCTAAATATTAAAAGACCAGTAACACCAGGCCATTTGCGCCCTCTGCAGGCAGTTGCTATAATACATAATGTACATAATAAGAGGACTGTTTATATATTACGTATATTCTGTATTTTAACAGTGTTGTTTTATAAAAACATATGATCACTTGCTTTGATACTTTATATGAGCCAAATATTATTGCCTCATTGTTACTATATATGTATTTTAAGTCATTTTTACTGCTTGTTAGGGAATGATTGTTCCCATCACTACATTTATTTGTTTTGCGTAACTGTGACACTTGACAAATTATTACTGGTTTCTCATTTCAACCGGTAGATCAAGCCAAAGTAGTAAAAGATCAATTCATCCAGCACAAATTACCTTTGCACGCTCCTCGTCGTAGTTCTTCAATGTTTTCTGGTATTTCTCGATTCTCTGGTGCATTTTGGCAATCTTTGGTTGATGGAGAAACAAAACAGTTATGAAAAATCTGACAGAGAAAAATCACAACGGCAAGAAAACTAAAATAAATCAAAGCCTACCTTTTCATTAAGATTTGTATTTTCTTCCTGTGTGTCCACAATTTTTTGGTTAAGCTGTGAAATACTCCCGGACATCCCCTCCCACTGACTCTGGAGCTTCTGCTGATGATTCTAGTCAGTAAAAACAACAAACCAGATTAAACAAATGTGCGCTGTGATGAAACCGGGACCGTAACAGATGAATCCTGCTGCTGTGATTCACCTTCAGCCCCTTCATTTCTTGTTGGCTGGAACTCAGTGATTTCTCAGATTTTTTCAGCTGCTCTTCACGTTCTTTTATCTGCGAGGAGACAAATGAAACGTTTACATCTGATCGGGTTCATCAGCATTTACCGAAAACAACAAACACAACAAAAGTCGAGAGAGAGGATTACCTTGTCATTCAGTTCTGTGATCTTGTTTACAGCATCAGATTTCTCGCTGAGAAGCTGCTGGATCTTGTCTCTGAGCTGCTTTTCTGTTACTGTGAAATGAAATACAATGCAAAATATATTAAAGCAGTACAGAAAACATTTTAAGAGATAGTAGAAATGGGTGATTTGACCTCATTAAGGAAAAAACAATTCCCATGATGTAAAAATCTCAAATTGAGAAGACTAAAAACAGTAAAATCAATATAAATGATAAAAGTATACTATATAGTGCCACAGCATGTATATGCCATCATATCACCCAACCCTAAGAGACTGGTATAAAATAAAACAATTTTGAGTTTACATCTCGCAATTCTGACTTTATAAGACGCAATTGTGTTTATATCGCGCAATTCTGACTTGATAAGATGCAATTGTGCTTATATCACGCAATTCTGACTTGATAAGACGCGACTGCGAGTTTATATCGCGCAATTCTGACTTTATAAGATGCAATTGTATTTATATCACGCAATTCTGACTTTATAAGACGCGACTACGAGTTTATATCGCGCAATTCTGACTTTATAAGATGCAATTGTGCTTATATCACGCAATTCTGACTTTATAAGACGCAACTGTGTTTATATCACGCAAGTCTTACTTTATAAGACGCAATTGTGCTTATATCAGGCAATTCTGACTTTATAACTCAATTGTTTACATCACGCAAGTCTGACGTTATAAGACGCAACTGCGAGTTTATATCTGACTTTATAAGACGCAATTTTGAGTTTATATCACGCAAGTCTGACTTTATAAGACACAATTGTGTTTATATCACGCAAGTCTGACGTTATAAGACGCAACTGTGTTTATATCACGCAAGTCTGACGTTATAAGACGCAACTGCGAGTTTATATCTGACTTTATAAGACGCAATTCTGACTTTATAAGACCCAATTTTGAGTTTATATCACGCAATTCTGACTTTTTATGACGCAATTGTGAGTTTATATCATGCAATTCTGAGGGAAAAAGTCAGAATTGTGAGTTAAAAAGTCGCAATTACATTTTTTTTTTTCTTTTTTTCTTTTTAGTAGCAGAAACAAGCTTCCATACCTCATACTGTGGTATCATGAGCAACCTTATATCACATATATATTTGATATACTTATATTTGATGGACACCCCCCCCCCCCCACCAAAAGATCAGCTTAGTATCAAATTAATAAATCTGACATGTGCAAAAACCAATTTCCATGATGTAAAAATCTCAAATTGAGAAGACTAAAAAAAAGTATACAATATAAAAGTGCCATAGCATATATATGCCATCATATACTAGTCTCTTAGGGTTGGGTGATAAAATAAAACATATATTTAGCTGATATCTCAATCATGGCGATGCTGAGAAGTGACTTACATTGATAGGTTCTGCCTTTGACCTAGAGGAGAAAAGAAGAGGTGAGTGAGACAGATTTGATTGACTCAATCTCAAAAGAATGAAAACATTAATCATGTAAACAAGGCGATGTCTTACAGCAAGCACCGTCCTCCAGAAGAACATCAGTATCGTGAGGGTCCCGACAACCGCTGTGACGAGCACAGGCTCCCAGGGGACTCCGTGGAAAGTGGGACCCGGTCGCCATTCCTCTGGAAGAGCAGTGATCAGCTAGGCGACACAAAAACACAGGAAATATGATCAATTCCAGATTCAGTTCATTACTTGGCGTCAGCTTTGGTTTTGTTAGTAAAGGGTCTGAATGCCACTTTTAAAGCAATTTCTGCACTCTTTTAGACTTATATTGACTAATCCAAGTCTGACCCTTATCACTAGCCACATGCAACAGAAACACAACACTAGGGGTTTGCTGGACTTTCACCTCTGATGAAACCCAGTCAACCCAATGCATATAATAAGCACTTACAACTCAGTTTAAATGAACTAATTTAGCTGCCTTGGGATTATAATGGACTTAAGAGAATTAAGAAGAGCTGCAGGCATAACAATACAGCACTATGCCATTATTACACTACTACTGGATGGACATTATATTTATCTATACTCACTGAACGATCAATTGCAAGCAGTTTAAGTCGTTAAAAAAACCACACATCTCACTGCTGAAGACACAGATCGAGTCTAGAGAGTGAAAACACTTACTTCCTGAAGTCTGGACAGGATGAAGACGAAAAAGGCTGTGTTTTCTATCTCAGCTGGTGTAGAGGTAAGACTTGGCTGTGAATCCATCCTTTTAAAGCGTTTAAACTAATTTACCAGGGTAAACGAGCGCTCAGAGACGGAGGTTGAAGCCGATGAACACCGAATAAATGGCGGACCGTTGGTTCATATCGGGAAGCCGGTGTTGTTTTGGTATAAAACAGCTCTGACACGCTTGTCTTTCACCGCTAATAGATATTTAACTCGAATAATAAAGTATACAGAAGGATAATAAGTATATACAGTTAGTAAGTTTTGAAATCGTGGCTAGAGGAAGATCTCTTTCAACACGTCAACATTTCAAAACGCTGAGTTAAGAGTCTCTCACGACAGAGCTGTGTTTCCACTCTGTACGCGCGCGGTCATGTGATGCTGACGGCGGGCTCTGATTGGTCACACTGGGTGAGAGGAGAGCGGGGATCGTATTTAGCAGTGATGCTAACGGTTGTTTTGAAAGAATGACTAATTGAGTAAACGACGCTTCAGTGCTGTAAAAGATATTACTATTATTTTACACGATTTGGAATGTAATCTAGTTAGGGTTTCACACACATATTGGACTCGTATGGAGTTTTATCAACAAGATTAGCATGGAGCCCTATTGGATTTCATTCATATCGACACCATCAGCAGTCACATGTTAAAGGGATAGTTCACCCAAAAATGAAAATTCTGTCATCATTTATTCACCCTCAAGTTGTTCCAAACCTGTTTGAATTTCATTGTTCTGCTGAACACAAAGCAAGATATTTGGAAGAATGTCAGTAACTAAACAGATCTCGGCCCCTATTGACTACCATAGTAATTATTTGTCCTACTATGGTAGTCAGTGGGGGGCGAGATCTGTTTGGTTACTGACATTCTTCCAAATATCTTGCTTTGTGTTCAGCAGAACAATGAAATTCTACGGAGCGCTGGACATGATATGCAGGACAGGAAAAAAAATAGTACGCTAATTCGTGCGCACGATTTAGTAAACTGAGGGAGCGAAATATAAATCGTGCCCACGTTTTAGTAGATCGAGGGAACAAAAAATAAATCGTGCACACATTTTATTAAATCGAGAGAACAAAATATAAATCGTGCACACGTTTTAGTAAATCGAGGGAACGAAATATAAATCGTGCCCACGTTTTAGTAAATCGAGGGAACAAAAAATAAATCGTGCACACATTTTACTAAATCGAGAGAACAAAACATAAATCGTGCACACGTTTTAGTAAATCGAGAGAACAAAATATAAATCGTGCCCACGTTTTACAAAATCGAGGGAACAAAATATAAATTGTGCGCACGTTTTAGTAAATCGAGGGAATGAATCAATAAATCGTGCACACGTTTTAGTAAATCGAAGGAACAAAATATAAATCGTGCGCACATTTTAGTAAATCGAGGGAACAAATTAATAAATCGTGCGCACGATTTAGTAAATCGAGGGAACAAAATATAAATCGTGCACACATTTTACAAAATCGAGGGAACAAAATATAAATTGTGCGCACGTTTTAGTAAATCGAGGGAATGAATCAATAAATCGTGCACACGTTTTAGTAAATCGAAGGAACAAAATATAAATCGTGCGCACATTTTAGTAAATCGAGGGAACAAATTAATAAATCGTGCGCACGATTTAGTAAATCGAGGGAACAAAATATAAATCGTGCGCACGATTTAGTAAATCGAGGGAACAAAATATAAATCGTGCGCACGATTTAGTAAATCGAGGAACAAAATATAAATCGTGCGCACGATTTAGTAAATCGAGGGAACAAAATATAAATCGTGCGCACGATTTAGTAAATCGAGGGAACAAAATATAAATCGTGCGCACGATTTAGTAAATCGAGGGAACAAATTAATAAATCGTGCGCACGATTTAGTAAATCGAGGGAACAAAATATAAATCGTGCGCACGATTTAGTAAATCGAGGGAACAAAATATAAATCGTGCGCACGATTTAGTAAATCGAGGGAACAAAATATAAATCGTGCGCACGATTTAGTAAATCAAGGGAACAAAATATAAATCGTGCGCACGATTTAGTAAATCGAGGGAACAAATTAGTAAATCGTGCGCACGATTTAGTAAATCGAGGGAACAAATTAGTAAATCGTGCGCACGATTTAGTAAATCGAGGGAACAAAATATAAATCTTGTGCACGTTTTAGTAAATCGAGGGAACAAAATATAAATCTTGTGCACGTTTTAGTAAATCGAGGGAACAAAATATAAATCTTGTGCACGTTTTAGTAAATCGAGGGAACAAATTAGTAAATCGTGCGCACGATTTAGTAAATCGAGGGAACAAAATATAAATCTTGTGCACGTTTTAGTAAATCGAGGGAACAAATTAGTAAATCGTGCGCACGATTTAGTAAATCGAGGGAACAAAATATAAATCTTGTGCACGTTTTAGTAAATCGAGGGAACAAAATATAAATCTTGTGCACGTTTTAGTAAATCGAGGGAACAAATTAATAAATCGTGCGCACGTTTTAGTAAATCGAGGGAACAAATTAATAAATCGTGCGCACGTTTTAGTAAATCGAGGGAACGAATCAGTAAATCTTTTTTTTTGTATAAAACAAATCAGTAAAATTCTCCTCATGTCATGTGCGGGGCTCCGTAAAATTCAAACAGGTTTGAAACTACTTGAGGGTGAGTAAATGATGACTTGGGTGAACTGTCCCTTTAATAAGCAGAAGTGACTCCCTCATAACAATATCATGATATTACATGGCAGATCTTATAAATAGGTGTATTTATAGAACAGACATTCCTTTATAATTGTCAACAACAAATACCCTATTTGTGAGGTTCATACAAATACTAGGTCAAATAACATCATAAAATCAAATCAAATTATAGGAAAGATAATTAGCAACAATAAAATTATATTTTACATATGAAACCAATTTTAGGAGTTTTAGAGGCAGTTCAAACCAAAGAATAGAAGTTCAGGCCAAAACACCAGCAACAACATGAACAAACACAACCACAAAAAGGCGGCAGCACAACAAATGACTCCAAAAACCATTACAGAAATGTTTCTCAAACTGCTGGTTTGCTTCTCAGAAACTCAGAACCAAGTGAACTCCAACAGAAAACAATCCTGGTATTGATTTCAAACCAGCTACTTGTGCAACATGAGTTCCTGTGTACCAAAATTCAAACCACTCTCTTTTTAAGTGCATTGACTATAGAAATGTACACTAATGCAATGCCTGAGAAAGAAACACATGTTCAGAATGCACAAATGTTGCATAGCTATAAGCCTTTTGCGTTGATGTTCTTGTGCTTGCGTAAAGTATATTTTGGGCTTTAATGTCTTAAAATATTGTGTTACTCACAATTTCTCCGTACACCCCAAGATATTCTTTGACGGGAAGCAGCAAACCCCAAAGTTCATCTGAAGTTGAGGAGCTGGAGGAATCACTGCTTGCTTCAGTGTCATGGAAATCAGACTCCAGTGAACCTGGAGACAGAAAATAAGTTACAGCCACATGCAACAACAATTATTGAAATTATAAAAAATAGAATAAAAAAAAAAATTCACAAACCTGAAGATTGATCCATTTCAAAGTGAAAGCCGATGTCCACCGGTTTCTCCAAAATAGCATGAGGCCCCTTTTGAATCTCCTCAGCGTCCTCAAACCCTGTTTGTGCATCTTTATTTCTGTTGAAATGGCCTCCGTCCTCCTCAAGACCCGCGTCTTTACTGTGGGACAAATCTTCATCCGTATTTAATTCAGAATTCTGAATCAGTTCAGATTCGTTGTGCTCCTCATGCATTTCAGGACTTTCAGGTGGAGCGATCATTTCAGTGTTACTATCCAAACCCTTCACCTCTTCAGAGTCAACTTCCTCCTCTGTGGAAATAAAGATCTTTATTAAGGAACAGTTTATTGAAGACAAAATATAATATACATTTACATTTGTTGAGTGTTATATTTGATGCATCAGGCTTTTTTGGCTCATATAGTACGATATAGTGAGAATATACAGTTCAATTTTATTCAAATATGCAATTTGGTGCAAATGCCGATATTTATGTGGCCAAAAAGTGAGATGAAATTCTGATGCTTGTAATGTAAATCAATGAGATCTTCATAACAGTATTTAATACTTAAAATTATATAAATATCTGTCGTTGCTCTATATCTGCCAATAACATGTCTTAGTAAGATATTTAAATGCTTACACTGCAAAAAATGCTTTAGTTACTTAGTATTTTTATTTTATTTCCAGTCCAAATATCTAAAATTTCTTAAAATCAAGATGCATTTACTAAACAAGTAAAATGACATGAGATATGTCTTGCTTTCTGAAAAGAAAAAAAAGAAAATAGTGAGTTTTTGCTTAAAACAAACTAAATTATCTGCAAATGGGGTAGGAAAAATATTCTTGTTTTCGTTTAGATTATTAAGATTATTTTTCTTACCCCAATGGCAGATAATTTTGCTTGTTATAAGCAAAAACTTTTTTTTTTTTTTTTCAGAAAACAAGACAATATCATGTCATTTTTCTTATCTAGTAAATGCATCTTGATTTAAGAATGTTTAGATATCTTTGGACTGTAAAGAAGACAAAAATACTAATACATTTTTTGCAATGTAGTTTTAGGTTTAAATATCTGTAGTTTAAAAAAAAAAATGTAATGATGATGATTGAAAGATGAACAAATAAACATTATTTTAACATGATTTTTCTAAAACATTATTTATGGATAATCAAGTAAACCTAAGTTGCTTCAGTCCAGTAAGTGTTCATCTTGAAATATTACTACCAATATAAAAGTTATTCTTACGTTTACTTTATAAAAATCAGATTTCACAGCAAAAAGACATGTGAAGCACGAGCTGAAGGTTAGTACAATTATACTAAAAGGCCTTTTACTTGCTAAAAAAAAAAAAAGTATAAACTATCAATCAGTTGACAAAAAGCACGTAATAGATTGTGTGCGACAGGGTTTTCAGCAAAGTTTTGATCATGTTGATCATTTAGAGGTCTTAGAAATAGGGATGCACGATATATCGGCCACCATATCGATATCGGCCGATATATGTTAATTTTTAATGTTATCGTCACCGGCCAGATAAGAAAATTTGGCCGATATATTAAAGCCGATAAATAATGAATAATTTTCCTTCAGATGAGACACTTAAAATGCACACTGTTTGCAATGATGGTTTTGAAATGCTTGAAATATAAATTAAATCAATTCAAAAAGGAAAAGTTAAGTGCAAATGGAAATTCGTCATATCGGCTACAAAAAATTATAATCAGAACATTATAATGTGTGTTTGGGACATGGCTTTTAATGGTGAGACTTTTGTTTTTGTAATCAGACTTAAAATTTTGATTTAGATTTATCAGCCAATATATCAGTTAAAAATATCGGTTTCAAATATAAAGAATTATTGGTTATTGGAATCAGCCAAAATATCCATATCGGTGCATCCCTACTTAGAAATTCATTAGCCTTTATAGGATTAAATCTAGGGATGCACCGACATGAAAATTCCGGCCAATACCGATAACCGATAACCGATAATTCTTTATATTTGAAAGCTGATAACCGATACATTGGCTGATAAATCTAAATCCAAATTTATATATAATTTTTGAGAGCCTGATTGCAAAAACAAAAGTCTCACCATTAAAAGCCATGTCCCAAACACACAATTATAATGACTGATTCTACTACTCTCATTTGTAAGTCGCTTTGGATAAAAGCGTCTGCTAAATGACTAAATGTAAATGTATAATGTAACATTAAAAATGAACATTATCGGCCAATACCGATATCGCAGCTGATTTATCGTACATCCCTAATTAAAACAATTTTAGCGGCATCTGATCTAAGCAATAACCTGAAATGACTCATTGAAACAAGAAAATTAATGTAATTAGTGGACTGCAAAAGGCAAGCATTGCTAAGTTTAGAGTTAGAGATTCAAATGAACACCTAACTAATGTTCCTCACCTGTTTCAGATGCAGGTTGTTCTTCCTCGATCAATGGGACGCTGTCACTGGCGGCTGAATATTTCTGTCGTAAAGAGAAAACCATCTCCTGAAAAGCGTCTAAGATTGTAGCCTCAACATCATACATTTCCGGCTCCTTCTCCTGCCCATGTTCCTGAGCTTTCCGGTCTCTTTCATTAAATAATTCTTCCGTCGCATCAAGAATGGAGTTCTCTGAGGCCTCCATGATCTGGTCTAGGGTCTGCTCGATTTCCTCCGTATCCGTCTTCAGCTCTCTCGCAGACTTCATCTCCAGATCTAGGTCAGAAAACATGGCTTCGATCTTAAACAGGTTCTTCAGTCCGAAATACTTCTGCATGCGCTCCATTTCCTCGTCCTTCAAATGATCTCGTAAAATTGTGAGTCTCTGTACGCTGTCGCTGTATTCGGGCTCTTCCGGAAGAAGACGAACCTCATTGTTTTCTTCTTGTTCTGTGATGTTTTCGCTTTGTTGAGTAACAACCAATTCATCGCCATCAGGTTGAGGGTTTTCTTTAGGCTCATGTATGTTTTCTGTAGAAAACGAATGAAGAGCGTTCTCATCCTCCAAAAGCTCTTCGATGTCTTCGCTCACGTCCCCTTCATCTTCATCTTCAAGATTTTGTTCTTCTGATTCCAGTGTGTTTTTCAGTAGATTCACGAGTTCGTTCTTCACTTTATCAATCTGTTCGTCTGTTTCGTCAAGTATAGGTGCGGTTTCTTGGCTTTCTGAAACAAATTCCCCTCTTTTGGTTGCATTTACCTTCTCCGGTTCATCAATGGATTCATTCGCTTTTTCGATCTTCTCTGTAAGTGAATTCTGAAGATCGTCATCTGCAGTGTTTTTGTTTGCGTTTTCATTCTTGTTCATGCTGGCCTTCTGAAGGTTTTCCATTTCTTTTGTGTCGAACTTCTTTGGATCGTGTTCTTCAGTGTTTTCACTTACATTCATCTGGTCTACATTTAACGGCGGTTCAGATGGGACGACTTCACGTGCATCTGAAGCGGTTTCAGCGTCTGGTGGCAGATGAGAAAGTGTTGGGATTTGGACATCAGCATCACTTTGTGCAGCTTCTTCTTCGACATCAGCAACTGATTCTTTGGTGAGGGATTCAGTCACTTGCGATTCACCTTCACGCTCCGTTTTGAAAGCATCCCTCAAAATCGACCGGCTGTTCTCATCCTCAAGTGTTTTCTCTGGTGTTTGTAGTGGTTTATCTTTATCGTTTAGCTCTGTTTTGGCAGATTCTTCATGTACTGCATCTAAACCTGCTGTTTGTGTTTCAAGTGCAAGTTGTGAGCTCTCCCGAGGCTCGAAATCAGAGTCACTTTGGTTGTGCAAAAGCTCAGAATAATCAGTATCTTGTGCATCAGAATCTGTTTCTACATCTTCTAAAATGACATCGGCATCTTGGCTTATTGAAATATCTTCCATCTCTTCTTTTACTGCATCTTTAGTTTCCAATGTCGGTTTTGATGAGACATCTTCAGTCTTTGGCTGAAAGATATCAGAGTCCTCTTCAGTAGATGTCTCTGTTTCAGGAGCTTTTACAGAATCTGAATTGACTGACTCTGATTCAATAGGCGATGTTGATTCTGATTCAATTGACTCTGATTCAAGAGGTGATGGTGATTCTAAATCGACTGATTCGGATTCAAGAGGTGATGTTGATTCTGAATCTACTGACTCTGATTCAACAGGCAATGTTGATTCTGAATCTCTTGACTCTGATTCAACAGGCAATGTTGATTCTGAATCTCTTGACTCTGATTCAACAGACAATGTTGATCCTGAATTGACTGACTTTGATTCAAGAGGTGATGTTGATTCTAAATCGACTGACTCGGATTCAACAGTCAATGCTGATTCTG